>NC_090649.1:254852873-254955373 GCF_040937935.1 Hyperolius riggenbachi | reverse complement strand
GGACAACTGTAGTGAGAGGTATGTGGAGGCTGCCATATTCCTTTTAAGCGATACCAGTTGCCTGGCTGTCCTGCTGATCCTCTACCTCTAATACTTTTAACCATAGACCCTGAACAAGTATGCAGATCAGGCGTTTCTGAGATTGTCAGATCTGACAAGATTAGCTGCATGCTTGTTTCTGGTTTTATTCACACACTGCTGCATCCAAATATACCAGCAGGATAGCCAGGTAACTGGTATTGTTTAAAAGGAAATAAATATGGCAGCCTCCATCTCGCTACAGTTGTCCTTTAATACAGTGCATTAGCATGGTCATTACTCATTTTGCCTGTTTTGTACGGCATATCCTATTTCTCCCATGGTCTTTTTGAATTTTTTTGCACCGCCTGCAAAAATTCCATGGAGAATAACCAAGAACTAAAAGGTCAGGTAATATTACTGCTGAATTGATCCTGACATGGACCTTAGTTCAAACCCTGGAGCACATTGCCTATCCATCTAGCTAAAAATCCTGCATGATTTGCAAGGTGAATTTTTGTCCTACCATGATTTGCATTAAATGATGTGCATGGTGCCCCCATCCAGTTAAAGCTAATCTTAACTGAAAAATAATACCTATGTAGAGAGAAGGCTCTGAACATCATAGAGCCTTCACGGCAGTTTCTCTGTTCCGTCCTTCCTGCGCTGTCCCTGGTGGAATGTACTTGTAATCCTAGGTCAGTGCTCATGCAACCTTCAGAAGTACTCTTGTCCCTGAGTATTTCTGAAGATTAGCACAACCATACTGCGCATGCACGTGCACAGTATGGATGCGGTAGTCTTTGGAAGTACTTGGGGGTATTAGTACCTCCGAAAGGCTGTATGAGGGGTGCCGAAGAACTATTCAACCTAGCCGATTCCATAGTTTCTACCGGAGACAGCGATGGAATGATAGGGTGGATCAAGTACCAAGTAGACTCTAAGATATCCAGAGTCTTCCCTCTACATAGGTATAAACCCTTTTTCATTTTCACTTCAGGTGTACTTTCAAAATATGGCTAAAGCTGTTAAGGATCTGTGAATTGGCAGCCTTGACTAACTGCTTCTGTTTCGCCTCTCTGTAATGCAACGTGGAGAAATCTAGGCTTCATTTTCAACCTGTTTTGTAATGCAAACACCCAAGTGATATTGCTATAACTATCATGTATTTCCTAAAATATTGCATAATATGTATTTTGTATGTTTAATCTGAGTTTCTTTTATGTAGCTACAGTGATTTATTTGGTATCTGAATCATTTAATAATTTATTTTACTAGAGCTTCAAACGTAAGCCAGGCCAAGCAGATGATGATCGTTCTCTAGGGGATCATAAAGAACCGGTCCATAAGAGGTTGCGGACAATGGATTCTAGTACTGAACAGGGTGACTGTGATAAGCAGACACAGCAGCAAGGAGAGGAAGCTGATGCTTATGAGCACATCAAGCAAGGAGCGGAGACCTATGATACGCAGACATACGGTATGCAGAAATTAATTGTTAGAACATTCATATTACTGATTGCTCTCTGTCCTCCTCATCATTATTCTACATTCACCACTCAGATACAGCCAGCAAAGAGCAGGAGAAATCCCAGCCACATCATGAGACAAGAGAGGACAACATGCAGGAAGATGTGGAAATGGAGGCACAAGAGGATGAAGTTCTGGAGATTGCAAAAGTGGAGAAGCTCAAACCAGAGGAACAAAGATTCGGTGAATCCATAACACAAGGTAAGTTGGTAAAATTGTCCATAAATCACAAAATGAAATGCACATAAGTGTTTTTGAGAATTATTTCTCCTGAGTTCCTAGTAAAAGAGGCTGTGAAGATTGGACATGATAGATTTGCTAACGTTTTCAGAGTAGACTATACATGTTTTGATACCCTAGTTCTGCCCCTTGCTCTAATCATGTTAGACATGACCATGAAAGGCTCTCAACCAACACCTGGGTGTAGCGAGAAAGATATATAGGCTGGAGCCCTGACAAAAGGCTTCTATGGAACATATGAAAAGATTTTACTCTGGGTGAAGCGTAAAATAATGAACATTTTGCAATCAAGTTCCTTGCTTCACTATTTCACAAAAGAAATTCTGTACAGCGGTGTTAAATGTACACCGCAATACTTGTATCTGAAAGTAAGAGTTTTTTGGTTGCTTACTGATGGATACAGTGTAACCACTACTGAGGAGGTGTATAGTCCTGACTTCAGGAGGATCAGCATGAAGTAAAAGGATTCACTTGTAAGATATACACACCCAGCCTCAGGCACGAGCATCCACTGTTTGTCTTTAGTAAATTTTACGTTAAAGTCCACATTGGATTTCACATGCTCACAGTATGAAGTAATGCTGTGCAGTAACACAAAACTTACACGTGTAAGAGAACACTGCAGATTTATTCTATCCACTAAAAGGAGATTCAGAAATAATACAGTGAAATCCTTTAGCTTGTGTAAATCTTTACCACTTTCTCTCTCAATACAGGATCAAAGGAAGATGAGTTAGACTTGCAAGGTGTCCTAGCAGAAGATGAAATGCAGAGAAGAGATAATGAAACTGCCAATATAAATAAAGAGAAGCGTGAAAGGAGCACAGAGTCTACCATTCATACTGTATGGGAGTTCTTAAAAGAAGGCTCTACACTCGTAAGTTAAACTTTCATTAATACCAAGTGAGCAACAACCTCTACTACTAACTAGTTGCATCAGTGGAATTATACATTGTTGCTGTGTATTAAAATTACTGTGTGCAGCATGCTTTTGCTGCCTTTTTCAAAACTGGATGTTTATTTTACAGGCTAAAGAGAAACATTTAAAGAATGTTTTCTTTTTTTGGCATTTGAAAGTTCCTCTTTGTATGTTGCTAGGCGCGCAGTGCATGTGATCTACAATATCACGTACATCTACATCCGCTGATACAGAATAACCACACAGAGTTGTTAATGATCATTTCAGGCTCCTTTTCAATGCGAGTACAGATTTTCCCCGATGGTAATGAACTCCATGTTAACAAGGGGGTTCAGCAGAAAACCATGTCCAGTCGCTATGATTTCCCACAGAAGGCACTGGCAGTTGGCCCCTGCTTGTCTTCACCTGCAGCGGAGCACATAGCTCAGCATATGCCTCAGCCACATTTGTGTAGGAAAAGACAGCTCAGAGCACTTAATGCTTGTTTTAGGCGATCGTCGTTGAAAGTGTGAAGTGAGCTGATGGGCTCATTCACACTATTTGTGATGCACTGTGACACAAAACATAGGTTATATACACACTTTTCCCACCAAAACAATCATTCTTAATAAAGTGTGTACAGTTGTGTCCCCCAGTGTTACCTCCCTGATAACAATCTGTTGGGACAGATCAGTCATCAGACCGTATTGTTCACATGGCAACAACAAAAGACGTTGCAGCAGCAGACTGCTGCTTGCGCCTCTGCCTTACCCCTTTCTCTTAAGAGCAACAAATGGCCACTTGGTTTGGAATGGCTGCTGTACATCATAAAGGAATCTTTAATTAGGCAATAGTGACCCATACAAAAGTACTTCTAATATTGCATAGAAAACAATTATGTTCCTAGTGCTCTATACATTGTGTGTGCACTGGCCCTTTCAGTTAATAAATGGTGTCAGGATCACAAAGGACAGCATTGCAGGCATGTGTAGCTGTACAATGCACAGCCATCTGAATCCCTTATGCTTGGTACACAAAATCCTGTTGAAGAATTGGTGAAAATGGATTAACAGGGAATCAACTGCTGAAGCAGGAGTATCCCATTTATTCTATAATGAGAGGATTAGCATAGCTAGTGCAATAGTGCAACTGGCAAAACATTTGTGACCTTCAAGGCATCTCCCTGTTCCAGTAGCTGTGGTAAGATTTCAGTTATGCAATAAATAAGATACTCCCACTTCTGCAGTTGGGCCTCTTATGACTTCAACTGCACATGTAGCACTGATTCACTCCTGGTCTCTGCAGTATTTTTCAATGCACTTGGTGAGCTATGAATACCTTCCTCATTTACACGTTTTGTTACTTTTAGGCTCCTGAAAATCTTGAAGAACTTAGAGGAGAGCTTGAAAAGCAGCTGGAGTCCTGGCAGACGCATCAGGATGGAGATGCAGAGGAGGTGGGTGATCTTGTGTCTTCACACTGGAGCACTTGTAGGCAATTGCAGCCCGTTACTGGCCAGCACTGTAATACATTCCTTGTGTATTTTACACGTCACATTGGTGGATAATAATGGGTGGGAAGGGAGAGGAGTGTGATATGTGATAAAGAAATGCAGGTTCCTCTTTATCAAGGACTGTACAGCTCTCCACTATTGCATTCTAGTTTTTAATAATCACTATTTTAACCACAAGCTAATAGTTGGAAAGGTATACTACTCTATACTGTGAGCTACACTGTTATGGGGTTGACAACGTTTTATGTCATTCCAGCAATCTTGTATTTACTTCATTTAGTTTAGTGAGAAACTGGAGCATAAACTGAATTGTGGAAAAATACTATTCTCTAACACAGATCTTGCTATTTTGTTGAAGTTTATCTTGGACAGACACTAGGAACGTAATTATCCACTGCCTATTCCTTTTGGGTTGGAGGCTTTTTTTTTCTTTTTACTAAGGAGATATTAAAACAACCAATCTTTCTTTTCTTGTCTACATAATGTTTTTCTAAATTTTGATCTGACTGTCTGAAGTGAGCACATTCTCTTTTTCTACATCTTAATTAAATCATTTTGATGTACAAATAAATAGGATGAAGTGCAAACCCTTGTTTTTCAGGAGAAGGCAGCATCAGATATGTGGCAGAGGTATCTCCTGCTCACCGGGTCTCTGTCCCAGCAGCTGTGTGAACAGTTAAGGCTCATACTGGAACCCACACTGGCAGCCAAACTGAGGTAAGTAGAACTCTGTCATGTCGACTTGAACTGATCACAGATGCTCTGATGAGAAAATATTTTGATTGGTGATTAGATGAACATTGATTGGAAATAAAGCCTGTATTATACATTTGACATTTTTAAAAATATATTGAAATAATGAAGAAATATGGTGTCTAGCTTAACTGGCCACTTAAAATGACTCTGAAGCCGCTACTTCTCTATCTGGCAGCATGTTTGTATAGTACACTACTTTACTACTTCAGCAAGCAATACTGCAAGTCCCTACAGGTCTCAACTACTACCGGATTATTATTATCCCTATGTGATCACTGCCTGAAGTACGTTGATTCTGGAGTCTGGCAATGGTATTACCATGGGGTCGTGAAAAAGGGGAGCAGATAAAAATGGCTCAAGACAAGCGCCTATAAAAATGGTGCTGCCATAGATGGCTATAGTACAAGCTGTGATTGGTGGCAAGAACATTTATTATGGCGCTCAGTAAATAGCAGATGCCTAACGCCTGCTATTTATCGAGCAGCGTGGTTTAAACTTCTTGCCACTAATTGAGGCTTAAACTATTTAGTCAGATACAGGCAGGTGGTTAGTGATAGGCAACGCAGCAGGGTGGAGTGGTCCAAGGTTAGGTAAAGGGAGGGTTTAGTGCAGGTATGTCAAACCAGTCCTACGAGGGCCGAGATCCTCACACATTTTTGATACAGCTCAAATGAATTGATGGGTCTGAATCCGGAAAGGTGTGGTCCATCAGGTAGAACACATTCCTTTCTTTCTCAGTCAGTGCTAAACACTGGCATGGATCTGGAGTTCGACACGTGTGGTTTAGTGTGAGAGTAGGCAGGGGCTTTAGAATACATTGCCTGGTTCCGGGCGATCACGTCTCCTTCACTTCCTAGTTAGTTTGCAGCTGTTCTGCAGCCAGCCAATCGCCATGCGGCTTCAGTCCCCGCATGGTGATTGGCTGGCTACAGGACTCCTGCAAAGTAAACAGGAAGTGGAGGAGGAGACTCAATCGCGTGGACCAGGTATTAGAGATGCCGATAACATCCTACTACTAAAGTTATTTAATGTTTTAGGATAATTTTGAAACGTCAAATACCCTTAGTAGCAAAATGCCATTATTATTTTTTCACTGTGCCATTTTTGATGTAACCCGTAGATAGGGATGGGTAGAGGTATGCCATGGGTTTGGGTATGGAAAGTCCCTGGCCCATGCTGTTGAGCTGTGAAGCCTTTATACTGTCTACATTGTTGTGGATAAGAGGTAGTTGCACAGGTCGTTGGAAAAGCCCTTTCTGCGGCTACAAAGCTTTAGCTATTCTGATATGCCTGATTACTTGGTAGATAGGTTGGACTGAGACTTGAATGATCAGACTCTTTCTTCTTTCATTTGCCAGAGGGGATTACCGGACAGGAAAGAGGTTAAACATGAGGAAGGTTATTCCATACATTGCCAGTCAATTTAGAAAAGACAAAATTTGGCTAAGAAGAACAAAACCCAGCAAGCGTCAGTACCAGATCTGTTTAGCCATTGACGATTCCTCTAGTATGGCTGATAACCATTCCAAACAGGTAACAATGTTTACACTATGCACACGTGGCACTGTTCCTGTCTGTTTAATGTCTGCGTTGCTTTATAATAAAGTTATTTTCCTTTTAGCTTGCGTATGAAGCTCTGGCAGTCATTGGAAATGCATTAACTTTACTAGAAGTGGGGCAAATTGCAGTGTTCAGGTCTGTACCTTTCTCTCTAATGCCTTTTATTACTAAAGTATATATTACAGCATCATGCTGACAAAAAGTACAATATGTTTTTAGTTACATTAAAGTGGATCTATACTCATCCTGCTTAATGTTAAAGTGGATTACTTATCCTATTTAATGTTAAAATTGACCTATGTATTTCATAAAGCAAGTAAAACAGCCTGGTTATTAATGTTTTGTACTGTATATACACATGTATCACATTTTGCCTCGGGTACACTTTAATAACCTGGCAGAAGTTTTAGCTTTACCATGTTATTCTAACCCAGTGATCTGCAAACTTGGCTCTCGATCTGTTAAGGAACTACAAGCCCCACAATGCATTGCAGGAGTCTGACAGCCACAGTCATGATTCATAAAGGCAATGTATTGTGGGACTTGTAGTTCTTTAACATCTGGAGAGCCAAGTTTGCAGATAACTGTTCTAACCAGGGCTGTGGAGTCGGTACAAAAATCTTCCGACTCCAACTCCGACTCCTCAGTTTCTGAAACTCCGACTCCAACTCCGGGTGCCCAAAATTGCCCCGACTCCGGGTGCCCAAAATTGCCCCGACTCCGGGTGCCCAAAATTGCCCCGACTCCGGGTGCCCAAAATTGCCCCGACTCCGGGTGCCCAAAATTGCCCCGACTCCGGGTGCCCAAAATTGCCCCGACTCCGGGTGCCCAAAATTGCCCAGACTCCGGGTGCCCAAAATTGCCCAGACTCCGGGTGCCCAAAATTGCCCAGACTCCGGGTGCCCAAAATTGCCCAGACTCCAACTCCGACTCCACAGCCCTGGTTCTAACCTAAGGGAGTACTGTACATGCCGAAAGGGAAGCAGCAACACTTTTCCTCTGTTGTCTAATCTCTTGTTGGTGGGGATGTGTTCTGTGTCCTCTAATGAACTTGGAGAAGCAGTAGGAGCACTTTTCTAATTTACTTGTGATCTCACTAATGCTGTTTTTACTTTAGCTTTGGAGAGCAGGTCCAGCTTTTGCATCCTTTCCATGAACAATTTAGTGATCAGTCCGGATCCAGAATCCTCAGTCGGTGCAAGTTCCAGCAGAAGAAGACTTTACTTGCCCAGGTAATGGGAAGCTTTTTGCGTGAGTGTAGAGATGATGATGTTGTGCGCTCAGTCATGTTAACATCACCCTATGTTTGTTTTTAATACACATTAGTTTTGTCATGTATAGTTTGATATAATTGGCAAAAATTAATTAAAATATGTCTGCAGTTTTTAGAATCATCAGTCCCGATGTTTGCAGCTGCTCAGCAGATGTCTCAGAACAGTAGTCCAGGTGAGTGCGCTTATTACACTTATATGAGTAGTCGTACGGTGCACCTTGCTACTCAGGGAGTAGTAGTTGCTTTGCCAGGCCACAATTACCGTATTTTTCGGAATACAAGACGCACTTTTTCTCCCCCAAAAATAGGAAGAAAAAGTGCCTGCGTCTTATATTCCAAAGGCAGGGAATCCCCGACTTCAGAACCGCCTGCCGATGCCAACCGCCGATCCGCCGCATTGTCGGGGACTCTCTGCCTTGTCCCCCTGTGTGGTCTGCCGGTCCGCTCCCCCGGTAACAATAACTGCAGAGCAACTCACCTTTCTATGGATTCCAGCGCTGTGTAGTCTGCTGTGTGGTCCTCCGCCTCCAGCATGTCAGCTACACCTGTAAATGAAAAGTTAGCGCAGAGACGCTCACCTACACGGCGGCAGCCGCAGCACGATCTGCAGACATCTCGTCCCGGGAGGCTTACCCTAGTGACGGCTCCTGTTAATGACTCATTGAGTCATGGGGAATGACTCATTAAATCATTAACAGGAGCCGTCACTAGGGGGAGCCGCGCAGCTTCCCCTAGAGACGGCTCCTGTGAATGATTCAATGAGTCGTTCCCCATGACTCAATGAGTCATTAGCAGGAGCCGTCACTAGGGGAAGCCTCCCGGGACGAGATGTCTGCAGATCGTGCTGCCACCGCCGCGGCTGCCGTGTAGGTGAGCGTCTCTGCGCTAACTTTTCATTTACAGGTGTAGCTGACATGCTGGAGGCGGAGGACCACACAGCAGACTACACAGCGCTGGAATCCATAGAAAGGTGAGTTGCTCTGCAGTTATTGTTACCGGGGGGAGAGCGTCGACATGGGGGGGGGGGGACAGAGGACAGGATGGGGACTGGGGGGGGGGCACACACATGGACATGCACAGGAGGGGGAACACACAGGAGGACAGGAGGGGGACACAGGGACTGGAGGACCACACGGGGGGGTGAAGGGGACACAGGGACTGGAGGACCACACGGGGGGGGGTGAAGGGGTCACACACACACACACACACGGACAGGAGTGGACACAAGGGGCCTGGAGGACCACAGAGGGGGCCTGGAGGAGACACACAGGACATGAGGGGACACATGGGGCAAGAGGATCACACAAGGTGGCTGGAAGGGATGCCACACACAGGGGGACAGAAAGGGACACATAGTGGACACAAGAGGACAATGGGGAGAACATGTACTGTGCAATACGCTCCTGGAATATGGACGCACCAGGTTTAGTATATACTGTATACATTTTTTTCCCAGATTTTTGCCCTCTAAACCTAGGTGCGTCTTATATTCCAGAGCGTCTTATATTCCGAAAAATATGGTATCTCCAGTGTTTTTGTTTGTTTTTTCTTTGCTAACCTGGTTTTATTTGTATATGTTTAACCAAGTAACCAGGCAGCAGTCTGTAGCTCTATATTCACATTGTAAGATCAGATGTTTTGATGTTACTTATTTTTAAGTGTGTGTGTGTGTGTGTGTGTGTGTGTGTGTGTGTGTGTGTGTGTGTGTGTGTGTGTGTGTGTGTGTGTGTGTGTGTATCTCTTCAGGTCATAGTATATCTAAAAAAATAAATTAGCTTCACCTTGGCATCTTTAGGTTCTCCAATCTAGGAGACATTTAGGTATTAAGAGATGAAGGCAATTCCCATAAAATACTTAATTTTTTATCATCCTTAAATAGATTATTTTAAGGGACCCCGAACAAAGGACTAAAATGAAAATCGACACTTACCTAGGGCTTCCTCCAGTCCCCTGTAGCCCGCAAGGTCCCTCGGCATCCTCAGGGTCCCCTTCCATGGCCCCGCTGGCAGCCCTGTTAGTGTAGTGACTTCGGCCGATCATGTGCTCGGCACCTTAATCCTCCTGCGCATACGCGGTTCTTGAAAGACTGAACTGTGCAGGAAGCTTGCGACCCGGCGTGCACGATCAAGTCGGGAGTGCGGCCGGGGCCACACATGCGCAGTTGTGCATGACTTCCGCTGAAGTCGCGGCACTAGCTGGGCTACCAGCGGGACCATGGAAAGGACCCAGAGGATGCTGAAGGACCTTGCGGGCTATGGGAGGCTGGAGGAAACCCCATGTAAGTGCAGATTTTCATATTCGTCCTCTGCTCAGGGTCCCGCTAGACAATTTACTCCTTTGACCCGAGAATAAAAAACGTTCACATCCACATATTGGAAGACAACTAGCTAGACTGGCGTAAGTAAACATGATTAGCTGTACATGTACTTGTCTGGGTACTTGGGTTGGATAGTTGTACGTGTTAAAGACGCCTCACCTTCCACCACTCCTTAACACTGAAGATTAGCCTCAGAGCACCTTAGTGACTGCAGCTCAGAAGCACTTTGTGTCCAGCAGGAGAAAGGTTTTCCTTTGATTATACTATGACCGATGATAAATGTGTACCTTCACAGAAGTAACATTACAGTGGATAAGACTTTTGTATAGTATGCAGTATTATGCTATTTCCATTTGCTGATAAGAAGTTTGGATAGTTTTCACAAGTATTAAGAAAATTATTTTCTCTCCTTGTAAGTGTTCCACAAATGCAACTGCTCAAGCGCCATCAAACTGATTGAACAATATGGATGGAAAATGTATATAGATATAATGGGTTCTACATGTGTGCTCCTGTAGAAAAGGCAAAACCAGTATTAGTGCAGTTTAAATTATATGCACAATAATTGTATTGACAGTTGCTGTACTCAATTTTACCTTAACTGTAAAAGATGGGTATATACGAAGGACTCAATCACACTGAAAGTGCCACAAAGTAGTGCACATTGCCCTCCATTGTCCTCTCTCCACCACTGCCTGGAGTTCTTCACCACTGTAAAAAGCCTGTTTATACTGAGAGAAGAAATGACCCCAGCAGTATAGGGACCCCTTTAGGTCAGGATCACACAACATAAGGCCACAGCAGAGGTAATGACGAGTGTTGAGTACTGCGTGGCACTAATTGTTGGCCTCAATTCTGTAAGGGCTGTCCTGTAAACAAAATTAGGTCGGTAAAGTGCTGCATTCGGTATTTTACTTTTTTTTTTTTTTCTTCTCAAAATTCACTAATATTTCCTCACATGCGGCAGTAGTTCAGTCATTTACCGAAAATGTTTCTTCAATTCACTAAACCCTGCTTGGTAATGCAAGTCTCACCAACTGTGGAGTAGGTTTGTCAGGAAGATGAGTCTTCAACTACAAGTGGTGTGCATAAGCTGTTACTTTTTGTGTCCTGTGCATTCCCCAGCATCCCTTTAGATGTGCATGCATACCATAAGAGGGCTCTCACCTGTGTATTAGTATATAGATCTGCATATCTAAAGGGATACAGAAAAGCCTCTTTGAATGCCTCCTGCTCTGTGGAGCTCATGTATTGCCTGCCAGTGCATTGGATGAAATGGGATTAGAAGCAGAACTGTGTGGTGCTTCCTATCGGCTGTCTGCTACATCTGTCAACTTTACCGCATGTCGATTGCTAGTTACCAGCAAGTCAAGAGCTACTTTATTTACCGATTATTTTGTGAATTGCCATTTGTTGAGGTATTTACCGCACAAGTCTGTATTTTTACCTCACTAGTCTGTAATTTTACTTTCAAATGCGGTAACAGCCTTAGTGAATTAGCATTTTACAAACTGCAGTAAAATTATCTGTTTTCTGCATTACGTAATGCGGCAATGTTTCGTGAATTGAGGCCATTGTGTGACTGGGCCCTAAAAGGCAAACTAATACCTTGCCTGGAGAAATAGAATATTTTCATTACTGCAAAACCTCCCTACTGGAAAATCTTTCTAAAGTCAGTTAGCAGCCATTGAATCTATAAACAGTCAAATGAGATGGTATTCAACAATCAGCTGATTATCTACATCCTCGCACACTCAAGCACTGATTGCAAAGTTTGGCAATGTATAAATAGGTTCCATCAACGGCAGTCCCTCCATTATCCAGATCTATACGGGCACAGACAGACCTTCCTGCGCACTTTTTGAAGCTGCCAAATATATTTCAAATGATGTATATAAGTCTGCAGTGCCTTCTTGCCATTTCAGATGGAGGCTGGCCAAAGTATAAAAGCTTGCAGCTAAGAGGTAGGCTGCCAATTATAAAGTGATGGTAAATAAATCCACGCTCACTGCAGTGCTAAAGAAAATCCTACGAGCTGTCAGCTATATATGTATTTTACTTTATCCAATAGCAGTGAAGAATTTTCAGCATTGAAAGTGTATGCCTGGGGCTTTTAGTGGGGCTTAGCTTGCCTAAGGTCTGGCCATGTGTCGGGAGACGGATCCTGTTTGCAGCCAGATCAAATTACTACTTGTTCATTTCAGATGGCTTTCCAAAAGGAAATACATTTCACCCAGCTTACAAAACATACAAATATAGTACCCCCTATAGGTGATTATTATTTAGTATTTATATAGCACCATCATCTTACACAGCCCTGTACAGTGTATATTGTCTTGTCACTAACTGTCCCTCAAAGGAGCTCACAATCTAATCATTATTGTTGATTGCAGAGACTTCGCAGTTACTCATCATTGTGTCAGATGGAAGAGGAATATTTGTGGAAGGAAAGGATCGAGTAACTAATGCCGTGCAGGCAGCTCGCAATGCTAACATTTTTATCATTTTCCTCATCTTGGATAATCCCACCTCCAAGGTAAGCAGTCTTCATGCATCCTTCCCTTTCCCTAGTCTCTTATTGTGGTCACTAGGCAATGGTTAGTGGTATGCAAATAATACCAAGATGAAGCAGACTTTTGCACATTTTGTAAGCAAAGTCCAGCAGCTTGAAAATGGGCGAAATTTAATCCTGGTGAAGTGGAATTTTATGGACCAAATAATTGAGTTGAAGCAAAATTATGCACATCTCACTGATAATCCCTAGAGGCAACCTGTTCTGCCACATCATATGCTGGCTTTCAGTTTCATTAGAAACAAGCCTGCAGAATTGCAAACCAGGAAGTAGGGAAAAACTCCTAAACCTACATTTCTCCCCCAGAGCGGATTTATTGACCGTAAAATAATTAGAAATCCACACCCAAGGTTGTGGCCTTCATGGTACATAGTGCTTATTGACTAAGTTGTAGCAGTCACAGCACTAATTAAGTGTGTCCCATTGGTTTATATTATAATACTAGGAATAGTCAATGAGATGTAAATAATTTCAAGTTGTAAATTTATGCCGCTTGAAATTGGTCCAATCTCGATGACCATCCTTAATATCAACAAATCCAATTACCCAAGTTGTTTTCCCCTATGGTCCAGAGCAGTTTTGGTGTTTTTGCAATGTCCCTATTGATTCAGCAATACCATTATCTATTCTTATAACCCCAAGTGTTGGACTTTGGATGCTACTTTTTTTCTATGCATTTTTAAAAGGCAAAAAATATTAAAGTGGTCTGAAATTCCGACCTAACATTCAATAAAAATGTGTTTTCCTAATTTGTATTACTCATACAGTTATGTTTGCTTTTGTGCATAAGTAATATTGTATATAAGCACTTGTCTCAGCCTGTCTCTTGTCTCTTGTTTCTTGTTTAAGGTTTTTCTGCCAGGAAGTTCAAAGGGTCATTAGCTCTGCTCTGTTTCATCATTTAAAACTGAGTGTAGTTTGTAAACTGCAAATGTTTGAGAATGATGCAATGTTATAAAAAACAGCTATATAACGGAAAAGAAAAATGACACTTTTCCTTGCTACTGATGTTCTATTAATTAGCAGTACTACACATACAATTCATTAAATCATACGTTTTTGATTTTTTTTTTCACTTCAGCTTCACTTCTAAGTAATGTAGATGAGTTATCTTGTTTATCACTAAAGTATGTTTCTGACACAATATGTTGATACTTTTTTTTTTTTAACTAAAGGTTTATTTTTGCTGCAATTTGTACTTTTCAGCATTAAAACCTTTTTAATAGTACAAATGGGGAAGAGCGTAATGAAGGATAATTGGTCCCAAAAGTTAGTGTGGCTATACAGTATTTACAATATAATAACTGTTTTGTTCCTTTTGTATCCACATTATTTGAATGACCCAACTGCATAATGCTATTCCACGTGTGTCTTTTTAGTATTAAGCTGTCATGTTCCATTTAGATATACTAGCCCCAGTGTTATCCTTCCTCATAGTGGCCACTGCGGAGCCCATTACTGTTTTTTCTGGTGATCTAGTGCTGCCCTCCCCTTAGTTTCCCTGTTGGTTTTGCAGCCCTCATTTTACATATAGAATTCCCTGGTGGCTTAGTAATTTTACCTCTTGATTACAAATTTCCAGGGTTGCACGAAAAGTGTTTTCGACGGGGTGACATGCAACTGATGTTGGTGAAAATGTTATGTTTTGGGGGGGTTTTGTAACTAGCAAATGTAGAGATGTAATTAATGCTTTTGTCTTTTCTGTTACTCTTAGGATTCCATCCTGGACATAAAAGTGCCGATATTTGCAAACCCCAAAGAAATGCCAAAAATGATCTCTTACATGGAACAGTTTCCGTTTCCATTTTACATCATTCTTCGAGATGTGAATGCTCTTCCTGAAACTCTTAGTGATGCCCTCAGGCAGTGGTTTGAACTGGTGACTACCTCAGAGCATCTGTAATGTAGTTTGTGATACAAGTAAAGCAGTCTCTGTGCTGTCCACCACTCATCACCTGTAGAAGGACTCTTGTAGAATGTGACACCCTGCCGCTCCAGTGTGATTTCCTGCTTCCTGTAGCTCAGGTCAAGTCATTTCAGCAAACTCTGCAGTGACCAGGGACGAAATGTACCTCTTGGGTTAGAAAATCACATACCTCCAGCAAGTTAAGGGATACTGTCATCTTTCCCTCGATGTAAGTTAACAAAACACTGTTTCCACTGCTACTTGCAGCCAAGACTGTAAAATAATATGATATGTAGAGGAGTAGACTGTGTTTGTATCTTTCCCAGCTTAAAACAGTCAATGTTTTATTAATTTTTTTTAGTAAGCCAAAGTTCACTTAGGAGGATTTGATCAGAGACGTGAAATATATCTAGTTTAGTTGTGGCCTAAATTGTTTATCCATTCTCTGTGAAATGTATTGTTGTAAATGGCAACATTATACTGTGAAGTCTGCACATTTTGTACAATATTATTAGAACGTACAGGTTTGACAGAAATCTACAATACTGTTTTTCTATCCTTATAGCTATGCAGTCTAATAAAGATCATTCATAATAACTAGACTTTTTCTGTTTTCCTAAAATGAATTTATTACAGTGTGGTACTCTGACAGGCGGTCATACATACTGGTATACATTTGGGGTGTTTTTCTTTAATTGATACACCCCTATTAAAGAGCTATCAACATCAAGGAGTTAGAATGCCAACATTTGAGTTAGCTCTAAACTAATATCAGATTGAAAGCTTGTCATATAGTTTGTTGCATTTCAACCTTGAATTTGAATGGGTTTTCATTTGAATTTCTGCAATGGATTTATTAATATACTAATTGTTGAAGTAGAACGAAAATAAAATACTTGAGTGTTGCTGCTGTTTTGGTCCATTTTAACGCTGTATAAATCTGATCTTTATTAACGGGGTTTTTTTAACTAGATTAAGCAGCCATCAGTATAGTTATATATGCTTATTCATTACAACCCAAAAAATGTTGCATTAAATTGGGGACTTAAGGTACATAAAGAGGTTTTTCTTAATTTTGTGATCCAAGGCTTTAGGACTAGTTCATACGAACAGTTGCACTGTATGTAAGCAAATAATGTATCGCTTATCTTGGAAAGAGTTGTGTGTTAATTTGGTTGTCAGGATTGCCATTCTGAATATTGTTGTTCGTATTGAAATAAAGACTTTGCTTTGGGAATTTCCATGTCACTATTAGCATCGCTTTCTAAATCTAACCTATCTGGGGATAAATGTGAAGGCTGTCTATAGTACCCAGTACTGTAATAGCCCCACCCCTGTCTCATGCAGTGCCCAATTTAATCACGATCACCATAGTTGCAAATTTACACTGTCACCTAAATTAACAATTAGGACCAATGCCCAAATTAACTGTATAGTCCAGTCTTTAACCTTTTTACCCTGGAGGAACTCTTCAAATAATTTTTGGATCTTAGTGAACCCTTGTGTTAGTGGAGGGAATAGGAATTTATTTTACAGGTGGCACGATCTTTAACCTGTTGCCGACTGCTCCACGCCAATTGGTGTGAGCAGTGCGGCAGCCCCAGGACCGCTCCACGCCCATTGGCATGAACTGCTGTCTATGGGGCTAGCAAGAGATCACACGCACGCTGCGTGCGCATCTCTTGCTCGGGTGGCGGAGCTCCGCCCCGCCTTCAGTCTCTGAGCGCCGATTGCCGCTCGGGAGACTTAGACGGCGAGCTTTGCACAGCGCTGCGATCTACAGCAGCGCTGTGCTGGGGACAGCCGTGTGACATGGCTGTCCCCCTGGGACACTAGGAAGCGATCCGCTGTGATAGGCTGAAGCCTATTACAGCCGATCGTGCTGATAGGCTGGCAGGGGAGGGAGGGTTATAAAGTTAATTTAAAAAAGCAGTATTTTTTTGAAAAATATAAATATTTATAAAACAAACACGGGGGGGGGGGCAATCAGACCCCACCAACAGAGAGCTCTGTTGGTGGGGAGAAAGGGGGGGGGGGGATTCACTTGTGTGCTGTGTTGTACAGCCCTGCAGCTTGGCCTTAAAGCTGCAGTGGCCTATTTGACTAAAAATGGTCTGGTCACTGGGGGGGGTTAACTCTGCGGTCCTCAAGTGGAAGGTGTGGCTGGAAATTTTATTACAACAGCCTCCTTGTTAAAGAACCACTATTGCAAACATCGTAAAATTTAACATACATGTAAACACATACAAATAAGATTTACGTTTCTTCCAGAGTAAAATGAGCCATAAATTACTTTTTCTCCTATGTTGCTGTCATGTACAGTAGGTACTAAAAATCTGACAGAACCAACAGGTTTTAGACTAGCCCATCTCCTCATAGGGGATTTTCAGGGTGTTTATTTTCAAAAGCACTTAGTGATCAGCAGTTGCTCTGTCCAACTGCCAGAATAGTGTGCAGCGAGCAGGGAAGCTGGCCAGCATCGCTGCATAAATCTTTTCAGGAAAGAGATTGACTTGTCCAAAAACTGTTAATTCTGTCAGATTTCTACTACCTACTGTAAGTGACAGCAACTTAAGAGAAAAGTAATTTGACTCATTTTACTCTTGAAGAAAAAGACGTCCTATTTGTATGTGTTTACACACATTATAATTTTTTTAATTTTTCGTAATAGTGGTCCTTTAAGTCTACATTACATTTTCCTCCTTTATAGTGCTCCATAGCTCTACAGTAACCTGTGATTGTTTCTTATTAGTTCCCAGTTCATATACCCAGCAGTCTGGCAGCGTTCTATTGCCACAAAGCCACCATTTAGTTTTTATATAATGCAGGTAAAATGGTGGGATTCATATAAACTGACTGCACTATTAGCAGCAGACGTGGTGCATTTACTGAGCTATCAATTGACGCAGCACGTAGCGTCTGACAATTTCACCACTGTCAGCCGTCCATATGAAGCAATATTCTTTCCCCTTCAACATGATGAGACGTCACTATTATCTATCACCTAGGTTCTCAACGTGTGGTACGCATACCCCGGGGGGGGGGGGGGGGGGGTACTTCTGATGGTTCCTGGGGATACTCAGGCTTTTTATATGTAACCAAGAACAACAAATTTAGAGTTTTAGCAAATGATAAATCTTATTTTTTTTTTAAAAAACTAGTAGTGTGGCTAATTACAAGCAATAGTAAATGCTTGGAAACTGTTTAGAACCAATTGTCATGTACTATGATTAAACATATATTTGTTAAGGGGTACAGTACTTGTGATAATGTTTACTATGCTAGGGGGTGCTTGGTGAGTGCAGAGTTTTAAAAAGGGGAAAAATACCAATAAGATGTTGAGAAACACTCGCATACTACAGGTCTGTAACTGTGTATTTGTGAAAATACTCTCTTCATGGAGTGATCCCAGCTCAGGATAAAACTCCCTGCCCCCTGTGCTGCGTAGCCTGATGTGAAGTTGCTGGTTGCCATAGCAGCCTGTAAGCATTGCAGGTTTCAGAAACCAGGAATGAATAAGCAATGGCATTTGTTGGTTGCCATGGCAATTAACAGCTCTGCATTTAGCTCCCAAGCAAATTGAGCTCATCACCGGAAGCAGGAATATTGTGACTAGAGAAATATGTACGTAGTATTACTTGTCTTTCTCTACTCCCAGCACTAGTTTTCCGTGAGTTCAAGAAGCTGACAAATACAGACAAAAGCCTGCAGAGCATGATAATAAAAGCTTTAATTAGAAAACATGAACAATGTTTTAAATCATTAACCTCGGAAGCCAATACTGACATTCACTATTTATTGAAAGGCAATAATATATGTCACAACACTAGCTAATAAAAAATATATACAATTAGGGATACTAGGAAAATGAATGCAAGCTATACATAATACTGAGGTAATATTAATTTCATACAAATTCTATTGGTGTGAATGAAGGTCTTAGCCTGGGTATATTTTGACACTTTACCTGGAAACTAGGCTGGTTTCACACTATGCTCAACACATAATGCACAGCATTATATGTGTGAACTGCAATGGGCACAGTGCGCTATACCATACACATTACTTCAAACCCTGCTTGCAGCAAGTTAGAATAACACGATCCATTACAATGCAAGAGATGTGATCAGGCCCACCATTCATGCATGTCACCAGATGCTTGTCATTCCAGCTGTGGCGCTACTGTCATTCTTTATGCATTTCACCAGTTACTTATCATTGCAGCTGTGGTGATATGCATGTTGTCATTCTAGCTTGCATACAAATAATATACAGCTTGGGTCAGTAAATCTGCAAGCAGTTATTGGCATCTCATGGACTATCTCTAGAGTTCAGATCAGCACTTGGCTGAAGCTTACTGGGCTGTTTTGCATCCGTTTCAAGTGAGAACTGAGTCTTAGAAAAAGAAAGGCAAGATAGCGTAATACAGTCAGTCTCCCATAGCAAATTATATTTGGTCTCTGAGTGCTCTGTTTCCATAATCATGGCAGTTACCAAGTATTTGTATAATAATATAAGTCGCTGACCTCTCATGCCAATTTGTGTTCTGGAAGTACAGTCAGCACCCAGGGATACCCATACATACCTCTTATCCAGCCGCCACATTGCTGTAGGGTAGCGGGAGGAGCTTGTGACATCACCATTGCAAATTCTATGAACCTTGGAACTGAGCCAGGCACATGCACTTTCTGGTGATTTTTTTATTGCCCAATTCCAAGCTGTATAAAATTAGCTTCAAAGTCGGAATCATCATCATGTCATTGATCATTTCTAGATATCCGATATTTCTATGGCTGCATGAGGCCTCCCACAAAATGATACTCATTGGTTTGCTTGACTTACAAAATTGGAGAAAGACAAGTTAAACATTTCTAATGAGAGATTCAGCAAGCTGTTGGCAGCTTCTGTTGTGTTCTTGATCTGCACAGGAGAAAAATGTGTGTGCATGTTGTGATATGTCATAGAAATAGAGTAAATAAACATACTCTGTTACCTAAAGTTCAACATTTTACCTATAAAGCATATTTATAGCAATAAAAAACAAAACATACTCTGGTGTTTTGCTGGATACACTTGTAGTGCTTGGCAAAGAAGGCTTTTATACTGGCTTAAAGGGGAACTGAAGTGAGTGATATGGTGGCTGCCACATTTATCTCCTTTTAAACAATACCAGTTGCCTGGCTGTCATGCTGATCTATTTGACTACAATAGTGTCTGAATCTCACCATCAATAATGTCAGAAACACCTGATCTGCTGCATGCTTGTTCAGGGTCTAAGGCTTAAAGTATTAGAGGCAGAGTATAAACGGGATAGCCAGGCAACTGGTATTGCTTAAAAGTAGATAAATATGGTAGCCTCCACCTCTCTATCACTTTAGTTGCCCTTTAAGGACTTTTTTTTTCAATCAGGAGCAGTAGCATTTGAAATAGTTCTGCCTAGCGTAGAATGTACTCTATAAACATGAAGGTTCTGCATTTACACTGGTTCATGTGACACAGTACATATGCTGAATGGTATTCACTTCCATCTTTTGCAGTTGGCTAGTCTGCAATTTCTAAATGGTCTTAATTTTGTGCTTACTGGTTCAAGCACCGCTGGATCATGAGTTAGAAGTTGCTTAGCACAGAACATGATAGAAAGCTGCAGTGCCATTACAGAAGTAGTATGGGTAGCCAGAACAAACTTCCTTCTTTAGTCCTATACCCTGCTCAGTGACTGGAATACCAGCGAGGCTGCAACAATAAACTTCCATTTGCTAGTACAACTTGAGAGATACAGACCAGACGACTCTCCAGGAACTGAGAAAAATAGATACCAGGAGCTAATATTTGCTAGTATAGTGTGGCTAAGGAGTAAGGGGATGCTTTGCTGCTAGCGGCTGAATGTTGCAAGCACTTAACTTAGTTAAGTGACATAAAAGGGTGATTTGCATATTAAGTAGTGATACATAATGGGAGATCCTTCTTGCTGATGTACAGCTGAATAAATACAAATGCAAATGCCTTCTGTTTTATGAAGGCAAATTTACATTAACACAAAGTAATTGGGAGGACTTGACTACAACATAACCTATCTGTTTCATTGACTTAACAGGAACGTAAACTGAGAAGGATATGGATTTTTCCTTTTTAAATAATACCAGTTGCCTGACTCCCCTGCTAATCCTGTGTCTCTAAGGGCCCATTTCCACTAGCGCGAATTTGCATGCAGACAACGCATGCGGATTCGCATAAGCAATACAAGTGGATGGGACTGTTTCCACTTGTCAGTTTTCATTTGCGTTTTTATGTGCAGGATTTTTCTGCACGGTAGACCCTGCAGAATTCGCCTGCGTGTGGAATGCAGGCAAATCGCAGGCAATGTATTTAATAGGGAAATCGCATGCGTTTTTTGCATGCGTTTTTCCCGTGATTTCGCATTGAAAGTAATGTAAATTGACACAGGCAGTGACATGGTTAAAATCGCATATACCCTGCCTATGCGAAATCGCGGCAAAAACGCATGCGGAATCGCATCCGCATGCGATTTTGTCAGCGGTGATATGCGGCGATTCCGCACCGCACTAGTGGAAACGGGCCCTAATACTTTTAGCCACAGCCCCTCAACAAGCATGCAGATCAGGTGCTCTGACTGAAGTCAGACTGGATTAGCTGCATGCTTGTTTCAGGTGTGTGGTTCAGCCACTATTGCAGCCAGAGAAATCAGCAGGGCAGACCAGCAACTGATAGGCCCAGTGCACACCAAAAACAGTTAGGTTTTTGAAGCAGATTTCAGAGCGATTCTAGGCATGTTTAGAGACTTTTTCTAAACATGCATAGCCTTTTTTTGGAGAGTTTTTGTGTAGCAGATTACAAATATTGTTACAGTAAAAGCTGTTACTGAACAGCTTCTGTAACAAAAACGCATGGAAAAAAAAACATCTGATCTAGCGTTTTTCAGAGCGGTTTTCCAATTTTCTATACATTGAAATCTCAAAAATGCTGCAGCCTCTGAGTTTGCATTTGTGGAAAAACTAACTGTTTTAGTGTGCACCAGCCCATTCACTTTCATTAGCCAAACTGTTTTCCACCTGCAAGCGTTTTTTAAAAAATGCTTCAAAACCGCTCTGGTGTGCACCAGCCCGTATTGTTTAAAAGGAAAAGTCCTTCTCAGTTTAGGTTCCCTTTAACTGACCGGTGCGATTCCTGCTCAGTGTAGCTCTGTAGGAATGATCCTTAGGAGAAGGGATATGATTTGTATGGGGTTGGCATAGTTTAAAGGTTCTTGCAGTAATACTGTAGCTAGTCTTATTAGATTACGGGCAATTTCTGACATATTGGGCTCTATTCATAAAAGGTTACCGCAAGTTTTCCGCTCAAAACAGCGGATTTTCCCGTCTATTTAGCAAAGTGGGCATTCATAAAAGCTGTTCCCGCATGAAAATCTACAATCCCCCAGCAGAGCGAGAAATTTCCGCCTTCTCCAGTGTTTTTCTAGATTTATCTAGAAAAAAGTAACAAAATGGCCATTCATAAAGTTTAGAGGAAGCGGTATGTGGACGGGAAATACCGCTTCATCTGATTTTGCGGATTACATACAAGTGAATGGGACAGACCTCCCAGAGAGAGCAGTGCACGGAGGGACTCTGCCGGCTGAAGTGTTTCCGCATGCCTTCCGACAGCTTACCGCCAGCTTTCAGCGGGAGATCTCCGCTCTTGCATCGCAGCTGGCAAGATTTTTTTGAATGACCACCCAGAAGTGTTAAATACCACTGCGGTATTTTACCTCTACGAGTATTTACGCCACAAGTTTTTTATGAATAGAGCCCAATGTCATCACAGGCTTGATCTGTTTTACAGAAGCTGCTCGAATAGCAGCAGGCAAGCATACATGCATTTGCTGAATACATCAGACTGAGCATCAAATGTACAGCACAGTTATAGAGAACACTATGGCATATTGATCCAGTTGCATTGAAGATTAAAGGATCTATAGAAAAAGAGAAATGTTTCCTGCCTGTAAAGCTCATGCAGTTTACGAACAATGGCACATGCTGTTTGAATGTTTTTCTTCATATTCACAGTTGCTTTGAGGCTCATGTAACTGGAATTTAACATGTATGGCGCGAGCTGATGACATTGACTTGCTTTATATTTATGTATCTGCTTAGGGCACTTCTGCTAGCTGTCCTTCTGTTGCTTAGTCCTCAGCTTCATTAGCTCTTCTTCTAAGCTCCTGATATGCTGTTGCAGGGCTTCTTTATCTTCCTGTGCCTTCAGGTTTGCCTGAGACTTTGCTTCCTCTATCTTTCTCTCATACCATTTTTCCATTTGAGTAGACACGGCTTCAAAAAAATACTGAGTGATTTCCAGAGCTTGGGAGGTGTCTCTGGTCCGCGTGGGAGCCTGCTCACCTGTGCATGATGGTGGCTGATTACTAGGCCCTGGCATAAGGCTCCTCTGCCTGAGGTGACCAGGTTTTGCACACTTGCGTGTCTGCGTACTGCGGTCCATGAGGTTTACAGTCTGCGTCTCGGCTTTCTTTGCATCTGGTAAGGTTTTGGTCACTGGAAGGATTTTAGTGTGTCTCAGTTTGGGAAAGCCAGTGGATGGAAGAGCTGGCTGATGTTTACAGGATGGATCACAGCTGGTCATCTTCTCTTTAGGTCTTACTGCTGGAAGAGTAGCACTTACAGACTGCTGCTCTACAGCTACGGGACAAAAATATAGTTAAAATTGCTTTGTCTTCCAAAATTCCAACTGAGTAAGTAAAACATGAACTGAGAATAAATGTTGCAAAGGCCATATTGCAATATCATGTGAACACTGTTCATGCAAAAGCCACAGACATTACATGCATGCTGAGTGAGCATCTCACATATCGGTACTGGACAGCTCTCATTGTGTGGATTCAGCAAAGTCAGACATGCTCAGAGAGCCACCATGCAGGAACAGGAGGGGAGGGGGCTGGCATGAAGTAATTTACAAATTGTAGGGATAGCTCCTTACTTACCCATCCATTGTACTGTGGATCTAAGGTTATTTGTTCTGTATGAATATTCACATTTTCTAAGAGTTTGCACTTGTAAGTAGTGCAGGCAGTAGGGGAATTTCACTGGTAAAATCACCTCCCCATCCAAATAAAACTGCAAGCAACAATGTCTTCATGCATAGCAACAAAAGGGGACACCAGGAAACAAAATCAATCTTGGCCACTCTAATGCGTACATTTTAGGGCCCATTCACACTTGCTGTTCACAAAATGCTAGCGATTTTGCTAGTGTTTTGCTGTGGCGTTTTTTGGTGATTAACGCCCAAAAAAAAAATCACCATTCACACCTGGCTATTTTTCAGCGATCGTGTTTTGCGCTTCTATAGCACTGAAACGCAATCGCCAGGAAATCACCTGAAAATGGTGCAGGCTACGCGTTTGGCGGTTTTGGGCGATTTGTGTCGATTAGCGCAAATCACTCAAATGAGAACGGGCCATAGACTTATTACCCTAGCGCTTTGAAAAGCGCTAGCATTTGAGCATTTTGCAGAAATCTCCGGCAAAACGATCAAGTGTGAATGGGCCCTTATAAGAGACTAATTACTAATTGTGATATCACTGAGCCATATATTTGTTTTTCATTGCGTAAAGGTTACCTATACGCCATTGAGCTTAGTAAAGCTACATCTAAGCAGTCTTACTATCCTCTCTCCACTACGGGAGGGAGGAAAAATGCACTCAGATGAGATGATACAGCACTGTGGAATGCATTTGCCTTTATGAATCATGACTGTTGCTGTCAGACTCCTGCAATGCATTGTGGGACTTGTAGTTCCTTAACAGCTGGAGATCTAAGTTTGCAGATCACTGGCCTTGGTCATAGACAGTATTGCTGAACTCCAGCCTCAAGGGCCATAGCCATACCAGTGGTTAGGATGGACAGAGAAATGTGTTCTACTTGAGGAACCACGCCTTTCTGGCTCCAGTACCATCAATTTCAGCTGTGCCAAAAATATGTGAGGACCGGAGCTTGAAATCCCTGCGTTGACTAGAGACTAAGATTGAAGAATATTTGTCTTGTATAACAGGTACACATGACAAAACCTATTCTTCAATGCCTTATCCAAGAATACTTGATGGAATTCTATTTCAACACACCTTTTCGCACAACAAAGGAAAACTAACTACTGATTAAGGCTACTATTTTGTGGCCCACATGCCTTACTAGTTCCATGACATGCAAGGGTCAGTTTAATATTACCTTGGAGCTAGTAAGCAGCATGAGTCATGTTACATTGATCAGGGACTTGGCATGACAAAATTATTTTGACAGGCTAGAACAAATTTCATGGAATGTTATTGCCACACAATTTGTGCTGCAGTGATTATTTATGCTCAAGCCATGTGAACTATAAATCCACATCTGAGACTCTATTGCTTTCATACAGTCTTTGATTTAACAAATGTTTCTTGTGTAAACATCTGATGTAGACACTTCAGGTCCTGAATCATGTGCCCCTTTAATTGCTTGCATCATAATGTGAAATGCAGCTGACTTACATGCACACACCATGAGATCTTGAGGGGGTGGACTCTGGTGCCGTCTGCTGGTTTCCTCAGAAGGAAGTTCTTTGGAAGGCTCATCGGATAAACTGCTCTGCCGCGTGACGTACGAATGTTGGACAGAGGACTGTGGTAAGATGGAGGTGTCTGTGCTGTTGCATTCTTTGCTGCTCTTTGGACTCTCTGAATTGGGCAGATCTGTAGATTCACATGTTGAAGGAGCTGACTTGGCTTTGAAAGGTCTGGAATCTCCCGAGAGTTTCAGCTCCAGGTTCTGGATTTTCAGTAAACACCAGGTTTTTAGCTCATTCACAACAGACACCTGAGGAAAACGGGTACAACAGCAGGTGAACAATAGCCTCAATTACAACCCATCAAATTAAGGCCCTACATAACTATGCCTGTGTTTCTGTATACATTAAAAACTGAAGGGGGGATAAAAACAAAGTACTTAGTTGCAATATAGCAGTTCAAGGCTGATGCAATTGCAAGTGATAAGAAAAATCACCTTATGCACTCACACTATTGCCCTGCATCGCATACACTTCAACATCCAATTGATTCTATACAAACTATAATTCACTTGGGCTGTTAAACATATCAGCTTAATATTAGGATGCCGATTTCAAGCATATTGGAAGGATGTGTATTGCTTGTGGTGTCTGAACAAATAAGAATTGTAATAATGAACAAATAAGAATTCTGTTATTATTAGTTCATTATAAGCGTGCTATGCAAAATTTCAGTGTAAACTGTGAAGTTGGGATACTTCTTTAAAAAAATTACTCTGGGACTTTCCAGTATATGGAAAGCCAGATAATCTTTCATGCGATTGTTGTAATATAAACAAAATGTTCTAGTTTGTGTTATTAAAAGCACCTCAGAATGACAAGGTTATTGTGAAGAGGCTAAAAAGCTAAAAAAAAAAAAAAAAATCACGTTACTACAAGTGTACAGTATATGCTGTTTTATATTGCATATATATTATTTACAATTATTACGTTACTTATAAAGATAAGTGTGTTTTTTCAATTTGTCCCTTTAAAATGAATAGCAAATAAGGTAATTACTAAACAAAAATATTTATCACTAAAAGTCTAATTTGTACTGAAAAAAAAAAATAGCGCATTTAGGTGTGATGAGTAGTAATAAAGTTATTGACACATTGTTAGCAGCGCTGATATGTGAAAACTGCTCTCGTTCTGAAGTGGTTAATATTTTTAGCATTTCTTCATGAAAAAAATTATAGAGTGAAATTTTTTAAGATAACTGATCAGTACACGTTTGAGTATTCTACCAATATACTTATAGCGCTTAAATAAGTATTAAATTATTGTATGTTTGAAGACTAAGTTACAGGTCTACGGGCTTTGCTGGGTCAAAATGGCTGATGATATTTGAAAAAGGACAAACACATTCCAAACTAATTAGTAGATATACATATTAGAAGTTAGTCATAAAAGATAGAGTGAATATTGTTTAAAAGTCATAATGTCTGGGGCAATTAAATTAACAGGTCAGACAGAGGAGAAGATTACCATAGTCAAAATACTAATTACTGGACGTCAAAGCATTCCAAAAGACCTCAAACAGACCTGATAAACAAATGTCAGTATGTGTAAATATGCCAAACTGCAAATTCCCACTGATAACTTAAAAGGAATTTGTAGATAACAGGGACATTGCTAAGATCCAAAAAGATTTGGGTCACTCCACTCCAGCCCAAAAATGGGTGTGGCTATGGGTGGAGCCAAATTTACATTTACAATTTACATGAACTTAACAGCTGTCTAAGTAGGACTGCCCAGCAGAATGTTTAAGCCCCCCAATACAAAAATGCAGCATATCACATAAATAGTGCCAATTAAACATAACTAGGCAGAGTTATCTGGCTTCTGTGCTGGCTGGTCTGGCTTACTGCTGGGCGTGCTGGCCTGATGACAGGTTGTCTGGCAAATCCCCCATAGCATTCCCTCCCACAGGACTCCCATTGAGGCACCACAACTCACAGTATGCCCCATAGAAGAACCATAGCTCCCGCTCCCTCCATGCCCCATAAAGGGACCACAGCACCCAGTATGCCCCCCACAGAGGCACCACAGCTTCCAACATGCCAAAATAGAGGCTTCACAGCTCTATGGGTGTATGCTGAGAGCTGTGGTGCCTCTATGGCGAGTGGCGACATCCTCGGAGCTGTGGTGCATCAATGAGGGGCATGCTAGGTGCTGTGGTGAATCTATGAGGGCATGCTGGGTACTATGGTTCCTCTATGGAGTCATGCTGGGTGCTCTGGTGCTATGCCTCTGAGGCATGTATAGAGGTGCTGTGGCACCTCTATGGGTATGCTGGGTGATGTGTGATTCCACGTTGGGTGCTGTGGTGCCTCTTTGGGGCATGCTGGGTGCTGTGCCCTTAATTACACTATGCAGCCACTACACTGCAACCCACTGCCTGGGGGACATGCCACTGTTCTTTTTTTTTTTTTATTTAGTACCCAAGATAAACAATATAGGTATATTTGTACTTACCTGGGGCTCCGTCCAGCCCCATGAGGCTCCCTCGCCATCCTCTCCGCTCTGATGTTATGTGGCCCAGTAATCCAGTCAGTCATGGGCAGTGGTGCCCTTCAGCGCATGCGTGGCTTGGATGCGCACGCCCCTGTAGCCCTCCCGCACCCAGGAGCTTTCTGCGCCTACGACAAAGGGCGTACATTCGCTGAAGAACCTGGCCAGCCAGATTATCGGGCCAGATAGCGGCAGAACGGAACAGACAGCAAGGGACCCCCACGGACCACATGGGGCTGGAGGAAGCCCCAGGTAAGTATAAAGATGCCTATAATCATTTATCTCAGGTTTCCTTTATTTTTTTTAATTATGTATAAAAGAAACTAAAACAAATACCAGCTCCCAAGGTGATTGCTCTGTCGAATGGGGGTAGAAAAGAGTTTGGGGTAGGGCATGCTTTTTATTTTTTAATTTGATGTTTTTTGTTTGTTTTTTAAAGTATTAAATAGAATATAGAATATTTTGCTATGAAAAAGTCACCACCTCGAGCTGAGGAATATGTATCATCTCCTGGGTAAAAAGGTGAAAAACTAAACGTATTTGGATATTAAATTATGCTTGACATATCCAACAGCATAACCATATTGTACTGTAGCCATAAATTAAGACGGGAAGTTTAGAATTGGACAGTTAGTGACGAGACTCCGTACAGCGCTGCAGAGGATGATGGCGCTATATAAATACTACATAACAATAGCAAAAGGTGGTCTGGTAAACAAAGGAAGCATAGCAGATTAGTATTGAAAAGGTTAAGAGTCCTCTATGCCTAAGACTATTGATCCACCCTCGTATTTATAAATAAAATAAGGCTAGTTAGTTTCAAGGGATCTCAAACAAATATATTTGTAGAACACTGCTACTGAATAATGGGCATTGGAGTTCTATACCTGTCGTTTCTCTGCTTCATTTTTCTGTACTTCAGACTGTTGCTGGAGGCGGCAGATACATTCCGCCCTCTCTGCAGACATCCGCTCCATCATTAACTTGTCCAAGACCCGTAGCTGCACATAGATCAGGAACAAAGAGAGTGAGAGGTGAGACACTGCTTACTATAGCCCTGCGCCACAATCCAATTTACTTTAATATTTCCAAGAATACAGAAGCTGCTGATAGACCCGAGGACACATTTATGCACAATGTTTTAGTGAAAAATATATATGCTTTTGGTGAGCGTTTAAGCATTTCGCTAGCGACCAGCAAAGCGCTGTGACATGTGTATCCCTATGGTATTCTCACTGCAGCGTCTGCGATTTGCATAAATCGCAAACATGCGGCATGCAGCATTTTTCTTGCGATTGCGATGTTCTTCTCATTGTCTTGAACAGCAAACACAAAATTTGTTTGCAAAATCACAATCGCTGAGTGATCGCAATTTGCGGTTTGCGGTCCAAGTGTAAACAAGCCCTAAAGTCTTAAAAAAGCTTTTTCAGAGAAAACCTGTAAGGGAAAAACCGCTCGTAGACGAGAACATATTCAATAAGCTCTTCTTGATTACGTTCAGAGGGTTCCAGGGCTGGAACAGTGTCATCAAGGAAGATGGGGGAAGAGTATGGAGGCAGCACCAGCCAGTCTTCTCCTTAGCAAAGAGCGAGCTGACTGCGCACAAGAGTAGAAGGTGGGATTCTGTGATGTGCAGAGGAAGATGCCTCCACTCTCCTGGTAGCACTATACTTGGTACATAAATCTCTGAGTCATGACTTACTTTTCTAAAGGGAATTTCACAAAAATTAGTGCTAGTAATGACAGTTCACTATTCACCTTCACTAAGCATGAGAGATCCAGAAGGGTGAACTAGGGCTTTAAATGGCAACTGTAACAAGAAGGGTATGGAAGCTACCATATTTATGCCCTTTTAAGCAATACCAGTTGCCTGGCTGTACTGCTTATCCTCTGTCTCAAATACCTTTAGCCATAGACCCTGAACAAGCATATTTGCATCACGTTTCTGACATGATTGTCAGATCTGACAAGATTAGCTGCATGCTTGTTTCTGGTGTTGTTCATACACTACTGCAGCCACATACATCAGCAGGGCTGCCAGGAAACTAGTATTGTTTAAAAGGAAATAAATATGACAGCTTCCATATTCTTCTCACTTCAGTAGTCTAATGGGTGGAATTGTGTGTATTGGCAGTGCACAGTCACTCACCTGATGCTGGGTTTTACTGTCCATCTGCCCCAGTTTTGAATTCATATGATCCTGCACAGTGCCGATCTCAGCTTTTATTTCCTCCTTGGTAGCATCTAACTGGTTCTCCAGCTTACTTAGAAGTGGCTCACATCGACATCCATTGATTGGAGCCTAGAAATAAATGGAACCAGCTCCGTGAGTATTTTCAATGCATTATTCCTTAGTTTGTTTGGATCAGAAATTAACTTTGTGTTTGTAATCATTGCTCCATACATATATTCATATAATGTAAAAAAAATACAGCTTTATTATTGCAAAGCTAAGGAGTTGGGACAAAATGACACCAAAAGAGTAGACTTATTAATAAATAGATAATTGTGCGCATAGCTGTAATAATATGCAGCAACAATCATATTTTAGCTTACTAGTGTCAGATTATTTAAAAAGGCACTTTCTGATTGGTCATAACTGGTTAAAGCTCTAAGGCCCCGTTTACACTTAATCAGTTGGTAAGCGTTAGCACACGTTTTTTCCATAGCAGTGCATTGGGAAGATTTCAGTTAAAACGCATTAAGTGTGAACTGTGCCATAGGATAACATAGGCATTACTTTGAACATCAGTTTTCTTTCAGTTATAACTGAGAGCAACTGATTAAGTGTAAAAGGGGCCTTAAAGAGAATCTGTACTCTGAAATTCTTACAATAAAAAGCATACCATTCTATTCATTATGTGCTCCTGGTCCCCTCTGTGCTGTTTCTGCCATTCTCTGCTGCAAACCTGGCTTGTAATTGCCAGTTTTAGGCAGTGTTTACAAACAAACTAACCAGCTTCTAATAGGCTCAGCTAAGCAGAGTGTGTTAGTCACACAGAGCCTGCAGGGGGTGTGTACAGCTTCTAGCTAATCACAAGCAGCCCTGCACATTCCAGTCTGACTGCCTCAGCCTGACTGTGCCGACTATAGAGAGAAGATTAGATCATATAACAGAGATAACACAGCTACTGTGCAATTAGGAAAAGCTGCAGTAAGCCAGACCACATTAGAAAAGGCATAGGAACTTATAGCATAGAAGAAATAAAGATAAACAATTTGTTACAGAGTCTCTTTAACCTCCTTGCTGGTCTAAAAAATCCGGCAAGGAGGCAGCGCCGCACTTTTTTTTAATTATTTTTTTTTGTAAATCATGTATCGAGCCCAGGGCTCGCTACATGATAGCCGCTGAGCGGCGGCATCCCCCCACCCACTCCGATCGCCTTCGGCGATCAGAGTATGCAGGAGATCCCGTTGAGAATTTCCCGTTGAGATTTCCTGCAGGGCTTCCCCGGTCGCCATGGCGACAGGGCGGGATGACGTCATGGACGTCGGGATGTCACAGGGAATCCCGATCCGCCCCTCAGCGCTGCCTGGCACTGATTGGCCAGGCAGCGCAGGGGTCTGGGGCAGGGGGGAGCGGCGCGGCGGATCGGCGGCGAGCGGAAGTTACAAGCAGCTAGCAAAGTGCTAGCTGCTTGTAACAAAAAACAATTATGCAAAATCGGCCCAGCGGGGCCTGAGAAATCTTCCTGCGCAGGTTACCCCGAGCTGAGCTCGGGATAACCGGCAAGGAGGTTAAAAGGGAAACTGTACTGAGTACACATGAGGTAACTTCAAATGAATATTACATAGTTACCTTGCCATCAGTTCATAGTTCATCTCAGAAGCGCACCATTTTCTTTTGACAATGATCCCTTCCAGTTCTGACAACATTTTGTCAGAATTGAAATATATCAGTTGCTGTCAGTTATAGCTGAGAGAATAACTGATGTGGCAGGTAATGTCCATGTTTCCCTATGGCTCAAGTGAGCGACGTTACAGTTTAACCACTTCCCGACCGCCGTATAGACAAATGGCGGCGGTCCTTGTAGGGGCATGGGCGGAGCGATCGCGTCATCCGTGACGCGATCCTCCGCCTGTCGCCGCTCACCCGCCGCAACATCCCGCCGGCCATACGGAAGCGCCGGCGGGATGTTAAATAGACGATCGCCGCATACAAAGTGTATAATACACTTTGTAATGTTTACAAAGTGTATTATACAGGCTGCCTCCTGCCCTGGTGGTCCCAGTGTCCGAGGGACCACCAGGGCAGGCTGCAGCCACCCTAGTCTGCACCTAAGCACACTGATTATCCTTCCCCCGCCCCAGATCGCCCACAGCACCCCTCAGGACCCCCCCTGCCCACCCCCCAGACCCATGTTTACACCCAATCACCCATCAATCACTCCCTGTCACTATCTGTCAACGCTATTTTTTTTTACCCCCCCCCCTGCCCCCTCCTGATCACCCCCCCCCCCCTCAGATTCTCCCCAGACCCCCCCCCCCCCCCGTGTACTGTATGCATCTATCCCCCCTGATCACCTGTCAATCACCCCCTGCCACTGCCACCCATCAATCAGCCCCTAACCTGCCCCTTGCGGGCAATCTGATCACCCACCCACACCGATAGATCGCCCGCAGATCCGACATCAGATCACTACCCAAGCGCAGTGTTTACATCTATTCTCTCCTCTAAACACCCACTAATTACCCATCAATCACCCACTATCACCACCTGTCACTGTTACCCATCAGATCAGACCCTAATCTGCCCCTTGCGGGCACCCAATCACCCGCCTACACGCTCAGATTGCCCTCAGACCCCCCCTTATCAATTCGCCAGTGCAATATTTACATCTGTGCTTCCCTGTAATAACCCACTGATCACCTGTCAATCACCCATCAATCAGCCCCTGTCACTGCCACCCATCAATCACCCCCTGTCACTGCCACCCATCAATCAGCCCCTAACCTGCCCCTTGCGGGCAATCTGATCACCCACCCACACCAATAGATCGCCCGCAGATCCGACATCAGATCACCACCCAAGCGCAGTGTTTACATCTATTGTCTCCTCTAAACACCCACTAATTACCCATCAATCACCCCCTATCACCACCTGTCACTGTTACCCATCAGATCAGACCCTAATCTGCCCCTTTACGGGCACCCAATCACCCGCCTACACGCTCAGATTGCCCTCAGACCCCCCCTTATCAATTCGCCAGGGCATTATTTACATCTGTCCTTCCCTGTAATAAACCACTGATCACCCATCAATCACCCCCTGTCACTGCCACCCATCAATCAGCCCCTAACCTGCCCCTTGCGGGCAATCTGATCACCCACCCACACCAATAGATCGCCCGCAGATCCAAAATCAGATCACCTCCCAAGTGCAGTGTTTACATCTGTTCTCTCCTCCAAACACCCACTAATTACCCATCAATCACCCCCTGTCACTGCTACCCATCAGATTAGACCCCTATCTGCCCCTAGGGCACTAAATCACCCGCCCATACCCTCAGAACGCCCTCAGACCCCAGCCCTGATCACCTCGCCAGTGCATTGCTTGCATCTATTCCCCCCTCTAATCACACCTTGAGACACCCATCAATCACCTCCTGTCACCCCCTAGCACACCTACCCATCAGATCAGGCCCTAATTTGCCCCGTGTGGGCTCCTGATCACTCGGCCAAACCCTCAGATCCCCCTCAGACCCCCTTCCGATCACCTCCCCAGTGCATTGATTGCATCTATTTTCCCCTCTAACCATCCCCTGAGACACCCATCAATCACCTCCTGTCACCCCCTAGCACTCCTATCCATCAGATCAGGCCCAGTACAACCTGTCATCTAAAAGGCCACCCTGCTTATGACCGGTTCCACAAAATTCGCCCCCTCATAGACCACCTGTCATCAAAATTTTCAGATGCTTATACCCCTGAACAGTCATTTTGAGACATTTGGTTTCCAGACTACTCACAGTTTTGGGCCCGTAAAATGCCAGGGCGGTATAGGAACCCCACAAACTGACCCCATTTTAGAAAAAAGACACCCCAATGTATTCTGTTAGGTGTATGACGAGTTCATAGAAGATTTTATTTTTTGTCAAAAGTTAGCAGAAATTGATTTTTATTTTTTTTTCACAAAGTGTCATTTTTCACTAACTTGTGACAAAAAATAAAATCTTCTATGAACTCCCCATACACCTAACGGAATACCTTGGGATGTCTTCTTTCTAAAATGGGGTCACTTGTGGGGTTCCTATACTGCCCTGGCATTTTAGGGGCCCTAAACCGTGAGGAGTAGTCTAGAAAACAAATGCCTCAAAATGACCTGTGATTAGGACGTTGGGCCCCTTAGCGCACCTAGGCTGCAAAAAAGTGTCACACATGTGGTATCGCCGTACTCAGGAGAAGTAGTATAATGTGTTTTGGGGTGTATTTTTACACATACCCATGCTGGGTGGGAGAAATCTCTCTGTAAATGGACAATTGTGTGTAAAAAAAAAAATAAAACAATTGTCATTTACAGAGATATTTCTCCCAAGCATGGGTATGTGTAAAAATACACCCCAAAACACATTATACTACTTCTCCTGAGTACGGCGGTACCACATATGTGGCACTTTTTTACACCCTAAGTACGCTAAGGGGCCCAAAGTCCAATGAGTACCTTTAGGATTTCACAGGTCATTTTACGACATTGTTGGTTTCAAGACTACTCCTCACGGTTTAGGGCCCCTAAAATGCCAGGGCAGTATAGGAACCCCACAAATGACCCCATTCTAGAAAGAAGACACCCAAAGGTATTTCGTTAGGAGTATGGTGAGTTCATAGAAGATTTTATTTTTTGTCACAAGTTAGCGGAAAATGACACTTTGTGAAAAAAAACAATTAAAATCAATTTCCGCTAACTTGTGACAAAAAAAATAAAAACTTCTATGAACTCACCATACTCCTAAAGGAATACCTTGGGGTGTCTTCTTTCTAAAATGGGATCATTAGTGGGGTTCCTATAATACATAGCAAAGAAATGAACAGCGCTACTTAAAAACAGATGAGTGCCTACCTGCAAAAGAGTACAAGCCCCACTTATGGGATAAAATACACACTGAGCATACACATGACCTGTCTACCACTTGGAGGATGTTGGTTTCCTGTAACAGCTTGCATGCAACTTGTTAAGTACTCGTCCCTCCCACTGTCAAAGAAGTCTTTCCTCCATGGGAGGGGACCTAACACTAACTAAATCCTACCTATGCATATGCATAGCCTGGGCGCGCTACCAAGTAAAATTGAAAATTGCGCAAAAAAGTGGGATCAGCGCATCACCAGGCCGCCTCCGAATGGCCTCTGAGCACAGGCCATTCGGAGGCGGCCTGGTGATGCGCTGATCCCACTTTTTTGCGCAGGGGTTCCTATAATGCCCTGGCATTTTAGGGGCCCTAAACCGTGAGGAGTAGTCTTGAAACAAAAATGACCTGTGAAATCCTAAAGGTACTCATTGGACTTTGGGCCCCTTAGCGCAGTTAGGCTGCAAAAAAGTGCCAATCATGTGGTATCACCGTACTCGGGAGAAGTAGTATAATGTGTTTTGGGGTGTATTTTTACACATACCCATGCTGGATGGGAGAAATACCTCTGTAAATGACAATCTTTTGATTTTTTTTACACACAATTGTCCATTTACAGAGTTATTTCTCCCACCCAGCATGGGTATGTGTAAAAATACACCCCAAAACACATTGTACTACTTCTCCCGAGTACGGCAATACCACATGTGTGGCACTTTTTTGCACCCTAACTGCGCTAAGGGGCCTAAAGTCCAATGAGTACCTTTAGGATTTCACAGGTCATTTTGAGAAATTTTGTTTCAAGACTACTCCTCACGGTTTAGGGCCCCTAAAATGCCAGGACAGTATAGGAACCCCACAAATGACTCCATTTTAGAAAGAAGACACCCCAAGGTATTCTGTTAGTAGTACGGTGAGTTCATAGAAGATTTTATTTTTTGTCACAAGTTAGCGGAAATTGATTTTTATTGTTTTTTTTTCACAAAGTGTCATTTTCCGCTAACTTGTGCCAAAAAATAAAATCTTCTATGAACTCACCGTACTACTAACGGAATACCTTGGGGTGTCTTCTTTCTAAAATGGGGTCATTTGTGGGGTTCCTATACTGTCCTGGCATTTTAGGGGCCCTAAACCGTGAGGAGTAGTCTTGAAACGAAATTTCTCAAAATGACCTGTGAAATCCTAAAGGTACTCATTGGACTTTGGGCCCCTTAGCGCAGTTAGGGTGCAAAAAAGTGCCACACATGTGGTATCGCCGTACTCAGGAAAAGTAGTATAATGTGTTTTGGGGTGTATTTTTACACATACCCATGCTGAGTGGGAGAAAGATCTCTGTAAATGGACAATTGTGTGTAAAAAAAATTAAAAAATTGTCATTTACAGAGATATTTCTCCCACCCAGCATGGGTATGTGTAAAAATACACCCCAAAACACATTATACTACTTCTCCTGAGTACGGCAATACCACATGTGTGGCACTTTTTTGCAGCCTAACTGCGCTAAGGGGTCCAAAGTTCAATGAGCACCTTTAGGCTTTACAGGGGTGCTTACAATTTAGCACCCCCCAAAATGTCAGGACAGTAAACACACCCCACAAATGACCCCATTTTGGAAAAAAGACACTTCAAGGTATTCAGAGAGGGGCATGGTGAGTCCGTGGCAGATTTCATTTTTTTTTTTTGTCGCAAGTTAGAAGAAATGGAAACTTTTTTCTTTTTTTTTTTTGTCACAAAGTGTCATTTTCCGCTTACTTGTGACAAAAATTAATATCTTCTATGAACTCACTATGCCTCTCAGTGAATACTTTGGGATGTCTTCTTTCCAAAATGGGGTCATTTGGGGGGTATTTATACTATCCTGGAATTCTAGCCCCTCATGAAACATGTCAGGTAGTCAGAAAAGTCATAGATGCTTGAAAATGGGAAAATTCACTTTTTGCACCATAGTTTGTAAACGCTATAACTTTTACCCAAACCAATAAATATACACTGAATGGGTTTTTTTTTATCAAAAACATGTTTGTCCACATTTTTCGCGCTGCATGTATACAGAAATTTTACTTTATTTGAAAAATGTCAGCACAGAAAGTTAAAAAAATCATTTTTTTACCAAAATTCATGTCTTTTTTGATGAATATAATAAAAAGTAAAAATTGCAGGAGTCATCAAATAGCACCAAAAGAAAGCTTTATTAGTGACAAGAAAAGGAGCCAAAATTCATTTAGGTGGTAGGTTGTATGAGCGAGCAATAAACCGGGAAAGCTGCAGTGGTCTGAATGGAAAAAAAGTGGCCGGTCCTTAACCACCCTGGCGTTCTATTAAGATCGCCAGGGCGGCTGCATGAGGGTTTTTTGTAAATAAAAAAAAAACTATTTCATGCAGCCAACTGAAAGTTGTCTGCATGAAAGCCCACTAGATGGCGCTCCGGAGGCGTTCTTCCGATCGCCTCCGGCGGCCAAAATTAACACGGAAGGCCGCAATGAGCAGCCTTCCGTGTTTGGCTTCTCCTGTCGCCATGGCGACGAGCGGAGTGACGTCATGGACGTCAGCCGACGTCCTGACGTCCGCCGCCTCCGATCCAGCCCTCAGCGCTGGCCGGAACTATTTGTTCCGGCTGCGCAGGGCTCAGGCGGCTGGGGGGACCCTCTTTCGCCGCTGCTCGCGGCGGATCGCCGCAGAGCGGCGGCGATCGGGCAGCACACGCGGCTGGCAAAGTGCCGGCTGCGTGTGCTGCTCTTTATTTCGTCAAAATCGGCCCAGCAGGGCCTGAGCGGCAGCCATCGGCGGTGATGGACGAGCTGAGCTCGTCCATACCGCTAAGATGGTTAAGGGGGGTAAAGCCCTAGGTCCTCAAGTGGTTAAAAGTGTGCTGACCAGAAAGCTGTTATGGGGTAATGGCCATATCCAAAATGGAGGATGGAGAATTCCATTGATCACAGTGGACAAACAGGTCGCAGGAGAGGAGAAAGAGATTGAGGCGTAGACTACATGGGAGATAAGTATGACCTGTGCATGTTTATTTTGACTTTTAATTTTCAGTTCAGGTTTTCTTTAACAGTGCTTTTATGAATAATCATGTAGAGTAACAACTGTCCTTTCTTCTTCAAAAAACTTTGAAAGCCTATTCAGTGTAAGACAAACATCTATGCATCTTCTTGTCATAAAAAGATTGAACAACTTGCCAGGTCTTTTTCCTCCAACTCATTCCCTGATCCTGTGTCTGCCATATATTCTGCTGCACAGCCCCGCCCACTTGCAGAGAAATTGCACTCCCTCTATCCAAGATGGAGTACCACAGCATTTCTCTGCAAGGGGGCGGGGCTATGCATCAGAATAGGGCAGACACAGGACACTGGGAGTAAGTTGGAGGAAAAAGACCCAGCAAGTAATAACTTTTTATGAGAGGAGGATGCATAGAATGTTTGGTTACCTCAACAGCCTGTTCAATATAAAACAGACATTAACACAGCTTAGTCATAAAACTATACTGCACGCTGCTGTGTTGTAGGGCACAAATGAGGTTCACCAATGTTTTTCATTGACAGTACATGTAAATGAATTCACTCATTGATTTGTTAACAAGTAGATACCTGCATAACTTTGCCATCCTTTCCCCGGTATAAGGTGTATAGCTGGTATGCCCGTGCCTCGTGAGGTGGGAATGGTGGCGAGGGCACCCTGTGCTTACTCTTCCTCCTGTGGGTGTGTCCTGTTTGCTGATCAGCAGGTGAAGTTGGATCTGAAAGAGCTGAAATCTGAATGAACAAGACAACAGTCAGTTATATGGCTTCCTCTGAGAGAAATTTTCATAACCTCTGGATTCTAGGTGTTTCTATTCCCTGCACACTTGTCCGTTCTGCTTTCAATAGTATGTGTGGTGTTAGGACTGCCCTTGCATACATTATTGTACACTACACATTAGCCACCAGAGAATGGCATTTGCTCTGGCTATTTCAGCTGATACACTAAAGAGGGAAAAAGGAAAGCAGAAATTCACTGCTAATCCAGGAGTTTTACAATAATCTATGCAGGCTGAGCATGAGGTTTTGGGCAAACTGCCTGGCCTTTTCCAAGCACCAATGTATTAAGGTTGAAACCTGTATTAAGGTTGACTTTTGAATTGCTTTCAATTCTTGGTCAATGCCTAGGTTAACCATTATTATGTAGTAAAATGGCACCTGAAGTGAGAGGCATATGGAGGCTTCCATACTTATTTCCCTTTAGGCCAGAAACCCACTAGGAGGGATTTTCTGAGCGCTTTGCGATTTGAAAACTCTTGCTAATGTAATGCTATGGGTGTGATCCCACTTGAGCGATGTGATTTTATAAAAATCCCCCGTAGCACTGCATTAGTAAGAGCTTTTCAAATCACTAGCAGTTAGAAATCGCTCCTAGTGGGTTTCTGGCCTTAAACAATGCAAACTGCCTGTCCTGTTGATCCTCTGCCCCTTAATACTTTTTGCCATAGACCCTGAACAAACATGCAGCAGATCAGATGTTTCTGATGAAGTGTGACTCGATTTGCAGGACACCAGACAACTGGAATTATTTAAAAGAAATTTATATTTGACAGAAGAAAAACATGAAGAAATGCACCCTGTATATATTTAGAGAGTTTAGCCTGTCTTATTTCCCCTCATTTGTGACTAATCACAACTGTAATTTGATCTCTCAGTTGTGCCAGCTGGCTGCCTTGCAGAGCAGCTAATTTGTAAACACAGAATGTTAACCCTATGTCTGCTTCCATGGAAGCAAGAAATATACACACTGCAGATTTATTGCAGGATTTGTATCAGCTATAACAAAGAAATGTTTACGTTAAAGGTTATGCTGTTATCCTTTAGAGCAGAGAGGAAGTTCTCAGTTCAGATCCACTTTAATCAGAAACACTTCTTTTATTGAATAGAAAAACTTAAAGAGACACTGAAGCGAAAAAAAATATATGATATAATGAATTGGTTGTGTACTATGAATAATTACTAGAAGATTAGCAGCAAAGAAAATATTCTCATACTTTTATTTTCAGGTATATAGTGTTTTTTCTAACATTGCATCATTCTATAATATGTGCAGATTACACAACACTCTGCATTCAAAATGAGTCTTTCAGAGCAGTCTGTGAAGTAATGACCTCTCCTCTAGCAGAGGAAAAGTAAATAGTCCAGGAACAGTTGAGATAATAAAAGTCAGATAACAGCCCTCTCCACGACTAACTTAGTCAGAGAGCTTAATGGCTTGTTTGCATAGAGATAACAACTGGAGTTTCTCAACTCTTCCTGTACTGGAAACAATTACACTGATGTATCTGATCTTAATCTTTTTTTTCTTAGCTGTACTACACATACAAATCATAATATCATCATTTTTTTTTCGCTTCAGTGTCTCTTTAAGTAGTGCAAGTTAACAATACAATATTGAGTAATAGAATAGTTACAAACCAAAATTCAGACTTGCACCTGTGTGAACATTAAAAAAAGTGACCACTGACAGACAATATATTGCAAAGCAAATAGCCAAAGGGTTAACATCAAAGCCATAGAAAATACAATCACCGTCCAATCCTGTTCTTTATCAAGTCGATATAAGCCAAGCCTGAAGCAAGCCAAGGGCTCCCGAGTTTTTCACATTTGTGCGGGCATTTTCTATGTGTCATTCATTTAAACTAACATTTCCATCCTGAGGGGAGAGTTTACAGAGGATTGACAGGAGTTTATGGAAAGTCATAACTCATCTTCCCATTTTTGAAGGATGAATTTGTGGCTTGAAGTAGATCTAGTGATTGCTATCCTGTGGTTAGTTCCTCAGTGACTACTGAGTTTATTGCTATTCTGTGCTTAGTTCCTCCTATATTGTCTACATAGCCCAGCATGCAGGTCATTTTAAGGGTCTTGGTCGAGTTAGGTAGAGGATATGTGGGTGGGGGGGGGGGGGGTTTATTATTTAAAGTTTCAGGTCCTATTAGGGCCATAAGGGTTGAAGCACTACTGTTAGAATGCTGCCATGGCGATGCATCAGGAAAGGGAAATGGCCACAAGTATACTTTTTTTTTTCAGCAGTCATTCTACATATATTAGAAGCATGGGACAAACCATATCCAAAGATTAATTGCAACAATTGATAGAACCAGGAATATTCTCATCAAACACATCCTGGAGTTCTCCGGTATGCAGATACAACCTTTTTTGAGTGACTTATTAAATTCTGAAGAATGAGACAATAAAAATATTCAAGCACCAGGGCCAACAGACCTGATTTATTCCTGTTCCCTGCGGGTTGGAGAACAGATGACAACTCATATGACCCAGTAAATCTGATCTGCTTGTTTTGTTAAATGTCTGCTACTGGGTGCTAAACGTTTACAGCCCTTATATGCCTACAGCAGACCAAATCAAGGATTTTTACAGGTATAGAGAGTAGTGGTACTGCGATTGCAGTCACACATAGACATCTCACTGCAACTCTGTAAATGACCAGCACAAATACTATTTTGTTAATCCTTTTGGGAACAGAAGCAGGGGTTATGGTCCCTTAACCCTTTCCCTGCCAAGCATGTACTAGGTACGTTTTGAAGTGGTTTAACTGCCAACAACGTACTAGGTACATTAATTGGCAATTTGGACCCCGCGAAGCAGCGGGGAGGTGGCCAACATCATTTCTCCCTCCATCTGCCTCCCTGTATTGCTGGATTAACCGTGCGGTGTGTAATTACTCACCGTTTGTTCGCTCAATGCCCCTGTCCCCCACAGCCAGCCATCTGCACTCTACTTCCTGTATGACGCGTGATTACATACACGTCATACAGAGATCAGGAGAGTAGCCTGCGGAGGGGACACCGCATGGACCCAGCGATTAGGTGAGTTAATTACACACTGACTGCTGCACTCCAGCCAAGCAGGGGCGGCCACAGGAGGGGGACGTATGGAGGGAGGGAGGATGATGTTGGTCCCCCTCCCCGCAGCACCCAAAAAAAAACCTACCTATACTGGAGGTGCCTATGCTTACAACCCATACTGGGGCACCTATTCCTGGCTACCTATATTGGCTGCCTGTACTGGTGGCACCTATACCTGGCTACCTGTACTGGGGACCACTATTCCTGGCTACCTATACTGGCTGCACCTATATCTGGCTACCTGTATTGGCGCACCTATTCCAGGCTACGTATACTGGCTGCACCTATATCTGGCTACCTGTACTGGCACACCTATTCCAGGCTACCTATACTGGCTGCACCTATATCTGGCTACCTGTACTGGTGCACCTATTCCAGGACAGGAAAAGTGGGATACCAATACATATCTGGTATCGTTGGATTCAGCAGAATCAGGGCTTTTACAAACAGTAAGATTTTTTGTCAATAAATGTAATTCTTCTTTGAAAAAAGACAATTTTGTTTCAGTGTTTAAGCCCAATTTGTTAAAGAGTAACTGTTAAGCATTATATATGAAATCAATTTTCTATTTTAGGCTGTTAAATAGATAAAAAGGATGCTAAGGCAATGCAAATAGTTAAAATCATTCTTACTTTTTTTCCTAAGAGGTTTTTCTCTCCCCATGCCCCCAGGCCGCACGGCCGCAGAACAGAAATGACAGGCAGGCTGAATCAGCCGGATTGGCTGAAGCCTCTGTCACTCACCTCTCTGCACTGCGATTGGCCGCTTTGGTCTCCCCTTGTCTGCGGTGGTTGTAGCCGCTGTAAGAGCACATGGAGGGGGGGCCAGAGGCTTTCTCCTGTCACTGTCCTCTGCCCCCCTCCTCCAGTGGCATGTCAGCACCCCCCCCCCCCTCTGCCCTTCTGCCGCCCACTGCCGCCGCATTCTCCTTCTTCCCCGCACTGAACTTTGGGGAAGGGAATAAGGCAGCACACAAACTCTAGGAATAATGTTTCCAGGCGCTGCAGTTCCCCCCTATACTCTCTGCACTGCCGCCGGTGGTAGTGCAGAGAATAGATGGGAACGGCAGAGCTTGGATCCATTATTAGGGGAGTCTTTGTCAGCTGCATTTATCCTCCCCGCTGTGCTGAGAATAAGTGCGGGGAGGAGGGGGATGCGGGGGGGGGGGAATCTACCCAGAGGAAGCAAGCTGGCCCATGCCATTAAGAGAATGCACAATAAAAAAAACAATTTACAATTAAATGAAAGGAAAATGAGTACACTGCAATACATCTGTTATGTAGGTAGAGGAAGTATTTATCTACTTACATATGTGTTTTCTTTGGGGGGCATGTTATTGCTAATAGTTCCTCTTTAAAGAAAAAAAAAACAATATATAATATGTCCTATTTCATGTAGGTTTTCTTGTCAAAAATTCTAAGTAAACTTAATGAATGCTCAATATAACTTATCTGTAAATCTTATCTGTATCTATGTCTAAAAACTGCTTGACAGTAGATGTTCGCGTTTAGGACAAATCGGCTGGCAGGGAAAGGGTTAAGGACAAGAGCTGTCCTTTCCTTATTTTACACTGTGATTATTGCGGTTGGCTCACAGTAGTCACAGGGTCACTAGGACAGCTGAGCGAGCGGGCTGCGGCGGTGCCAGAGCAACAAGAACAGTATGAATGTGTGGCAGCAAAGTGTTGAAATCTATGTCCTGTCAGAGACTGACAGCCACCAGAATGACATACATTTTAACTACGCCGGTTAGGAACAGGTTGAAGTCAAATTGACTAGAAAATGAATAGGAATATCATTTGTAATTTATTGCAACAGATGTAGTAGCAGAGCCAGGGTTGCTAGATGACATAGGTGCTCCAGTGTTTTCCAGTGTAAGGAGAACTGTAGTAAACTGAGCACGTCTATTACTTATGGGTCACAAAAACATTTGTCTTCCCCTTGGAAAACCTTTTGCAGATACCCAAGATGAAGACAGCATTTGATTGTGTTCCATTCCTAGGAACCAGATTTATTTGTATAAACTAATGAGGATGGACGCAGATGGTAGGAAGATTAAAGCGTAGTAGGAATAAAGCCTGGTACCTTTTCTTTAGTCTTTATCCTTTTTCCTTTCCTCGGTTTATTCCCCGCAGCACAGGGTCGCTGTTCCTCCTTGGCATCTGCCTGTTTAAATGCTGCCTGTTCACTACTGTGCGTATCATCAGCTGCTGAAACACTGGCCTGCAACAATACACATATAGTAATTACATTTTCACCATATTACTCTGAAATGAGGAATTGGACAAATAAAAGTTTTAAAAAAGGAAAGAAATTAATAGCATTTTTGTTTGATCAACTTTTATTTAGGCAAGAAACAGAACATTTATATTGCGCTTTTCTCCTTGTGGACTCAAAGTACCAGAGCTGCAGCCACAAGGGTGCGCTCAGTAGGCCGTAGCAGTTTAAGGGTGTCTTGCCCAAGGTCTCCTACTGAATAGGTGCTGGCTTACTGAACAGGAAGAGCCGAGATTCAAACCCTAGTCTCCTGTGTCAGAGGCAGAGTCCTTCACCAGTACACTATCTAGCCACTTACATTTCAGGAAAATCGGGTATCTTTTGCAGATATACAGCTGGATACATCTATGGCATTCTTTGTAATCTAATATTGTTTGGAGAGCTGGTCCAATCCCAACACTGTTGCAAAAGTTCTCAAATACGTTGCACTTTGTGGGTTGCTGTGCTTTCACCCTTCTGCACTCTGCACTTCAAATCAGCTGGACATGGCCTGGATAGTATGCTGACCATTCCAGGATTAGAATTCCACAGTTTTGCTCTTTTCCTTTAAGGCAGTTGTTGCATAACATGAAGGAATGTTTTTGGATCATTGTCGTGCTGTAGGATGAACCCATGGATAAAATATGTTTAGACCACAGGGTATTGCTGCAATCTGCTGTAGTAGGCTTTAGTTCACAAGGTCAGTCAGTCTGCGCAAGCCAACAACTCTGGATCTGGATTCTTCCTCTGTTCTGTTTGAAAGTTGGTGTCCCCTATGAGATCCCAAGTCTACACTTAATCAGTGGCATACAAAAACCCATTAGATGAACCGAAGACATAACATTTAGGTTAATCAGTCCATAAGTCTTCAGTAATGCACTAGCAATGGTTTCTAAAACCAGGCATGGCTTTTTTTGTTTTACATTTTTTTTTTACCAATGTTTTACTTACTTGTAAAACCTACAGTTCTAAGTTCACTCTACACGGCTTAAAAAAAAAAAAAAAAAAAAAAACTCATCCTTTTTTTTTACCCCTGTTAAGCTGCTGACTCTTAATTCTGTTTTTGCTTTGGGTTTGCAGGACTTGGCATAGTGTCTTCCATATTCCAAGTAGCTTTTGGTGGTATAGGAAAATATATATTTAATTTATTTGCAAATCTATAGTTTTAAGAGTTATAATGGTTTACTAATAACCTTTACCTCCTCATTATGATAAAAATAGACTACAGTACTTACTGTACTTGCAGTACAATATTGTCCAAACAATGCAGCAACACTGCTTTTACAGTATATAGACAAAGGGCACAATTGACAAAGAATGTGAGGTATTTAACATCATTACAGTTTTTCCCTTTGCACCACAACAGAATTGCAGTAAATTCACAAATAACCCTTTATAGGGATACTATTTCAAAATTGATACATTGGCACTATTGCCCATGCTATAGTATAATCACATCCTCTCTCCCGCCAGATGTACTTGTAGCATCGTAGAAGAATTGTTAGTTTGCAGCATTTGATGAGCAGCACACTGCGTATGCTAGCAGACTACCAGTAAGCGGGGGTGACCACTAGGCTGCTAGGAAAATGGGTATAACTAGACTGCCAGGGTAATAATTAAAGGGAAATTTGGGATTACCAATAGATCCTTAAAGGGAAAGGGGTTACCACTACACTACACTACCAAGGAATGCGTAAAGGGTAGGAGAGATTCCACTACAGCACCAGGGAATGCAGAGGGTACCACTAAACTACCAGGGAATATTTAAATATTTAAGGAGGAAGGGGAGGATGGCGAAGGCATAGCAGGTTATGCCTGAAAGGAGAAGGGGGAAGGACCACTACACTACCAGAGAAAGCCACTGGGGTCAAGGGGGGGGGCACTAGACTACTAGGAAATGCTGTGGGAAAGAGGTGGGGTCACTAGATTACCAGGGAATGCCCTAAGGTGAAGGGGGGACCACTACCAGGAAATGCCTCCTATAACCCAACCACAACTTCTGCATATTAAAGCGACACACTTGGACATGCTATTATTATAATTGCAGTATTAGGAGAAATGCTGAAAAATATACCTTTATTTCAAATTTAAATATCCTCAACATATACAGTATGTAGTAGCAACAAAATGTAAGCTTTATAATAAGATAAATAGCCAAACTTATTTAGTGTTTATTATCTATGGTGTTACAGAGTACCCAGCAATCTCATGATGAACCAGAACTCCTAGGAGTGTGTAAGGGGCTACAATGGACCAAAAAGCCCTCCTACTAAAATGCTATGGAAAACAAAAGTTTTCTTTCTTAAAACAGAAAGTAATTGTGATAATTCAGGTTGGAGTGAGCTCCGCGATGTCTCCCAGTGCACTGCTGAATATATGCAAATTATCCATTGTTGTCCCTGGAAGCTAGCCACACCTCCAGATCCGCTGGAATGCAATGTGTGTCAGCTTATTAATATTACAGAGCCACAGTCATCGAACATGCACACAAACTGTTTCAGATTGATTGATCCTTATCAGTGCATGGCATGGATTAATGTGGCTCTATGGGGTAGGACTTGAAAAAGAAAAAAAATGTATATTTAAGTAGTGATAAATGTATTGCTAATTAAAGCTAATGTCAATTGGGTGCTATAGTGCCTTTCCATTCCTCGCATAGTCCTCTTGCTCCAGCGGTGTCATCCCCATTTGAATCTCCCGCTGCAGGAGGCTTAGGAAGTCTCTGGGAGCCCGAGTGCTCCCGAAGATGGGCGGTTCCGTATTGTGCATGCGTAAGCGCACAAGAGAGCTTGGGCTTCCAAAGCCTCCTGCAGTGGCGGAGAGCAGAATTAAGCTGATAGTATATAAGCTGATCACCTCCTCTCATGCTCGCATCCAGGACTTTACACGAGCATCATCCCTCATTTGGAACTCTCTTCCATAGTCTGTACGTCATGCTCCAAACGCACTCTTAAAACACACCTTTTCAGACAAGCTTATAACATTTTATAGCCCCTATTTACTTATCTGTTCACAATGTGATCAGAGGCAAAGGGTCACTGCCTCATCCATCCTCCACCCCCTCACCTAGTGTGTCCCCCACTACCCTTTAGATTGTAAGCTCGCAAGGGCAGATTCCTCCTCCTAATGTTTACTGTTTTTGTCTCAATATTTGTGCTGCTTGAGACTCTGCTGTACATTTTATGGTTGTATCTATGTTTCCCTTGTCATCTTATTGTGCTCTGTAAACCGCTGCGGAATATGTTGGCGCTATATAAATAAAAAATTATAATAAAAATACTGTTACCAGGTGTGACAGCGCTGAAACGAGGGGATCGTGAGAGGAACGAGAAGGCTCTCTATGACCCAGAGCCTTCCCTCTCCTTAGATAAGTATCTGATTTTTTTTTTTTTAAATCCACTTGACATTCACTTTAAATAGGGGCATATCTAAAAAGTCAAAACTGCTCTAGTCCATAAGTAGAAAACAGGTATAGGGGCAAAGTGGTTAAAAAGTGGTTAAGATATACAAATAATTGCAAGGTACATTAATATAGAGGTTTACTAAATCAATAAATAAATCTTGATTAAAATATAAATGTAAGTACTTATTTGTAATCTTTAAATTTTTATTGTTACGAATAACAGTTCCCGGCAGACTTGTGGTCGAGTACATTCTCTCACAGGGGGAGAAGAAAACTAAGTTTTCTGTATGAAATGTAACACAGCCTGTGGAATGAGCACTGGATCATTCCAATAACTTCCACACCTCTCACAGGAGCAGTAGTGGGAGCGGCACTCACTGTAAGTTACCCAGTCTATATGGCAGCGTACCACCTCTAGGAAGCGTTAAAGACATTAGATGATCCCAACCGTAATAATTTAATTATTAATAAATAATACATACTTACATTTATATTTTCTTTATTGTTTTTGTTTAGGTAACATCTATATAAATACACCCTAAATGTATTTTTATATTTTAAAATATATCAATTAAACAATAGTGCCCCTTTAAAACAACAGTTATAATATCTCCAGATAGTTTGAGTTAATATAACTAAAAGCATTTGTAAGGTCATTGGACTGCAGTCACAAATAAAGTTACTCAAGTGTAGTAGAACTGGTGAGAAGAATGTAATCAATTTGATTAGCTGTTCTATTAGTAAAGATCTGATTTGATGTGATCACTTTCCACTTAAAGGGAACCTGAGGTGAGAAGTATATGGACGATGCCATATTTACTTCCTTCTAAGCAATACCAGTTGCCTGGCAGTCATGCTGATCTCTTTGAGTGCAGTACAGTCTTAATCACACACCTAGCTAGGTTGATAACATAACAGTTATCCATTAATACAATCTCACGTATTTTACAAACTGTCACCAATTGTTTGTGAATTCAGTCCAGTCAGCTTACCTAAACCGAAAGTAGCTGGCGGCGGGAGAACAGAGGCTCGTCGAGAAGCGGCGCGGGACAGGACGGCTGCTGGGTGCTTGGGGAAGCTCCAGGTGAGTGAAACAATGTGTTTATTTTCTATCTACACTTCCGCTTTAATCTCTGGTAGATTATTGCGTATCTTTGTACCAATTCAGGTTATTAACCAAACTTTAATTCCCATAACAACTGGAGATATACTGTGGTAGTGTTCTAATCCTTTTGACCAGTAGTATAAATACTTTGCTCTGCAAAAGTTTCAGGCCTTTGTGAAAAAAGCTATGAAGCGCAGAACCTTTCAGAAATAAGGTAACAAATAGTTTATTTTTTGTTTATTCACGTTGTAGTTTGATCAATAAAAACTAACTCAAAAGTTTGGCACGGCCGTAAGTCTTCCATAACGACCACATCTGAGCAGACATTTGCACACTGGAGTACCAGGTTCTCACTGGTTTATGTCAGGTCTGAGCTGAGAGGGGATCACTGGACGTCTTCAGATGGCAAAGCATGATGCCACACCAGGGTCCTTGGCAAACCTTTGTTGCCAGTTTATATGTGCTTCTGCAGAAGAGCATGGACAACACATCTAGAAACACCGGAGAGACCTTGTGCATGCTGTACGTACACCTTGTTTATTGTTGCTGTGTGCAGTTTGTTTCCCAAAACATCATTTTCCTGCAATTTGTAGGGTGGGGAGAGGGTCTACTATCATTTTCTAGGTGTCAAGGCTGAAAGCTACAGCCAGAGATCAGTGTGCATGAATGTGGGCAGGTATAGAGGACAGTAAGGTTCAGGGATGTTCATTTACTGAGAAGCAAGAAAGGACTAATGCTCTGGACTATTATGCACGCAAAAAGTTAGCATGAGTATCTTTGAAAATGATTACTGCTTTCAAGGCCAAGGGCAGTCACACCCCATACAGATTTGAATGAACGTTAGTCTGTTTAAACATTTGTATGCAGTTAATGTATTTTAACAAAAACAAACTGTTAACCTCCCTAGCGGTATGGACAGAAATGTCCGTTCAAAAAAACATGCTGTGAACAGTATAAACATGCATACACATCAATACTCTCCTGCACTGTATACTAGACCCTTGCTTGACACATTTTGGCAAGTTACAGGAAAAAAAAGTTTTAAAAATAAATGTTATCACTGTTTGCACAGAAATCCTGGGGAAATTGAACGCTGGGAAGGTTAATTGCATTGTTTTGAAAGCCTTCTCCCTCTTTTTTTTTTTTTTTTTTTTTTTACACAAATAGGTTTTAATATCTATATACAGACATCAGAAGGTACAATAAATACGGTACTTGCATGGTTATGGTTTATGCACAGTACAATTGGAACCTCCAGAAGTACATATACAAAATACATACACAGTCCATAAATGGCATGAAAAATCAGCATTACAGGTACATGTCCACTTGAAAAAGTATTTACCACAGAGCCCATCCCTTGCAAGCTCACAATCTAGAAGGGACTGGGATGGAGACACTAGGTAACTTGATCAACAAGCGAGCAAATTAGGTCTGTCTGTTCACGGTAAAGCAAGTTGTTCTGAGTACTTACTGCTGAATTTTATACATATACAAGATTTTTAAAGAAAAAGCCAAGTGTAGTAATAACACTACCCAGTCATTATATGTGTGGGCAGCGAGCATTATGTTAAACTGTCAATCAAGATTACAGTGGTAGCCATACTTTACTGTCTGCTATGTCTTCTCTGGGCACTGACTGGGCTCTCCTCTCCTCCTTCATTTTCTCTCTCTTCTTTCTTAAGCTTCTTCCACGGCTAAAACGCAAGACCTGTGTAAATATTCATAATAAGCTTGTCACAAATGTTATCTACAAAATGACTATAATTATACTGCATTTTTAAAATACGGTGTTGAAAATATGATAATGAATATTTTTGTAAGGAATGCAGTAAAAGAGCAGTGAACATATGAAAAATGCAGTAATGCATTCTGTCAGGAGCACAGCAGTTAGTCTAAAGCATCTTGCTTAGTACATTGGTTAAAAAAGTGGTATTGATAAACTGTAAGCTGCTCATGTTTCTGCTAAAAATAGTACTATAAGGCATGTACCTGTCAACAAAGAAAGTGCCGCCGAGACCTGGACAGAATCTGTCACTTCTGCGTCTCGGCGCTTGTTCCCCGCTGCCGGCCTGCCAGTGACTCACAGTCCGCACATGCTAATAGGCGGAGGGCGTGTTCGCAGTGCGCCCTCCGCAAGAGTAAAACAATAGTCAGCTGACCCACTCAGCTGATTGGAGCGGGGTCAGCTGATCTCTTCCTGACAGGGCCTTGCAGATTGGTTGTGCGGAAGGTGGCCGGCCACTGATTGGAGAATGATTAATATTTAAAAGTGCAGAGTGCTCCCAGTCATTGGCCGTGATAAACATAGCTTTGGTTAGTTGCTGGGTGCGCACTCTGATCATTGTTTGATATTCTGGACTTCGACCGCGGATTGTATTTGACTACTCTGTTGTGTTTAACCTCTGCTTGATTCCTGGATATCCCTTTGCTTGCTGCCTGGACTAACCTCTGCTAGTTACTGGACTTTCCTTGTTTGCTGCCTGGACCGACCTCTGCTAAGTTACTGGACATTCCTTGCCTGCCACCTTGACTGACCTTGGACTGTTATTGGATATCCCTGTATGCCACTAACTCTGGACGATAAGTATAAGGTCTACTCTCCTTATCAGTCAGTTAACAGTGTGCACATACTCTCGCATAACTTATATATATATATCATATATCATCTGGGACTTCTGTTAACTGTTCACATAATCTTGCATGCAGATTTAAGGAACTGTGTCATACTTACATCCACTATCATCTGTTGCTATCCTGCATGCAAGTCTGCTGGAACTGTTTCATATCTCTGATCAAATTGCTATTGCTGTTGAATAGTTTTGCATGAAGATTATATACTTGGATTGCTCTGCCTGAACGGTGTATGTGATACTGTGGAACTGTGTTACTAGCCTTAGTAGTGGCCTCTGGTGGTATATCTGCCTTTTCTGTCAGCTTGTATTCCTTATTCACTTAAAGTGGATCCGAGATGAAAAACTAACTATAACAAGTAAATTGTCTGTAGATGTTACCTAAAGTTTAGATAGTTTACACAGCATATCTATCTGCAAACAGCTTCAACAGAATATGATTATTTCATTCTGTGATACAATGAGGGCAGCCATGTTCTGTTTCTCACAGGCTGCTATCAGCTATCAGGAGATGCTATCAGCTTGCCTCTGTGTAAATTCAGGCCCCTCTCCTCCTCCCTCCTCGCCTCTGCCTCTGAAATCAATGGCTAGTAACCTCCTCCTCCTGCCCAGACTGAGCTCCCATAAGCCCTTGCTACAGTGCCAAGGCACAAAAGGAGCTGTGGGCGAGGCTTGTTTAGTTTATAGGGAATTAGAGTATTAAAACAAAACAAAAAAAGTATTTGGCTTGAGGAATGCCCTATAAACTATATGTAAGGGGCACAATTATGCAATGAGTAAAAGTTTATCTCGGATCCACTTTAAGTCCTAATTAGGGTCAGCTAGTGGTGTGCCAGGCAGGGACAGTATAGGTATCAGTTAGTATGTGTCAGGTAGGGATAGCTAGGTGAAGAGCGAGACCTATAGCTTGGGACATACATGCTAACTCCTCAAATTATATCACCACGCCTTACAAGTAGCAGATGTTTGTGTGTATGTGGGTAAAGGTGGCTGCACATGATACAATGTTTTAAAATATTTTTAATTAATTGTGACATGAAAAATCTGACCCAATGTAACACGTGCGTGCGTGCGTGCTTGTTTTATGCTACTCATATACTGTACATTTAATATTCCTATTATATACAACGTTGCTTTTGGTACCTGCGGTGCCTTGGTAAGGAGGAGGGCCACATCTGAATTATTATGGTGTCTTGCTGTATCCAAAGCAATCTGGCCTGCCTGAAGATTTATATAAAAAACAGGGAAAACAGAATTACTCCATTAACATAGTGAAATGCTATAAATAAGGGCCTGAAATAAAACAAACAGAATATTTCCCACACCACTTCAATTCCCGTCTCCAGTAACTATGACTCATACTTTCAGTGTTCACGGTAATAATGTCACTCTCAGAGGAGGCCTGGATCCTCAGCAGACTGCACATCAGAGATAGAAGCAGATCTACTGCAACGCTTACTCATTAATAAGTCTGCATCCTGACAGCAAAGCCAGTTGTTACAGGAGAGAAGCTACTGCTGCTGCAGATGAAGTCTAGTAATTAACCATTTCTGGATGTCTGATCATAACGGCAGTGTGCTGAGAGCATCGCTGCAGTGGGAACTATGCCATGATTAAATATTAACTGAAGTACATTTACCCTCAAGGGATACCCATTGATCTCCTGCCTCCCTCTGTTGGTTTGCTTTGTAGAACATGTCTGCCAAATACATTATGTAATCCTCACACTCTCAGGGTCCAATTAAGCTGAATAAAAATTTGCAGTTCTTTTTCAAAAAGTACAATGCCTGAATTCTCTATCCCTAGGAAATAAATAAATAAATATACAGAACTGTGGAAATGTTTTATGTACTTGAGTTAAATGCTGCAAAGAGTTTTTCTTTTTAACTTACCATAAATAGTTTTTATTAACCGATCATTTCAAATAGTACAGTAGAGTGGAAAAAAACAAGTGAAATCCGTATTTGGTGTGGTCTCACTGCAGAATCTAAGTGCATTGTCTGCAAGTAATCCCAGACTGCCCCAATGATGATGAAATCTGGGGTACAATACCAGTTGCCTGACTGTCCTGCTGATCCTCTGTCTCTAATACTTTTAGCCATAGACCCTGAACAAGCATGCAGCATATCAGGTGTTTCCGACATTCATGTCCAAACTGACAAGATTAGCTGCATGCTTGTTCCTGGTGTTATTCAGACACTACTGCATCCAAATAGATCAGCAGGGCTGCCAGGCAACTGGTATTGTTTAAAGTGGTATTGTCACCATAAAAATCCAATTTCAACAGCAACTGGTCTGAGTGTATTAAGTGATAAAGATGATAATCCTGCATTCAAAACTTGCAAAACTTTTTCTTCTGTCATGGTTTGTAGTTATCACATACTTTAGGAGCACTGGCCCTAGTGCCAAACAGTGCCAAAGAGTTGCAATGGGGAGAAAATGTAATGGTCGCGCATCTAACCAAGATGCACCTGATAGGTACTCACTGCATAGGGCTAAAAAGCCTCTTAAAGGCACAAGTGTGCTCATTGCAGTGAAACAGGTGCATTAAGAACTAATGCATCTCACAATACAAACATCTGAAGCAAATCCATGCGTTACACATTATCCGGGGACCTTACCCTTCTCTTATTGAGAGAGACATCTGTTCCACGCTGCAGAGCATGTTAGCAAGGGGACCCCGAGAGAAGGCTGCACGAGCCGTCCCTGCTAACATGCTCTGCAGCGTGGAACAGATGTCTCTCTCAATAAGAGAAGGGTAAGGTCCCCGGATAATGTGTAACGCATGGATTTGCTTCAGATGTTTGTATTGTGAGATGCATTAGTTCTTAATGCACCTGTTTCACTGCAATGAGCACACTTGTGCCTTTAAGAGGCTTTTTAGCCCTATGCAGTGAGTACCTATCAGGTGCATCTTGGTTAAATGCGCGACCATTTCATTTTCTCCCCATTGCATAGTGCCAAAGAGTTGAATGCTAGGAGTTCTTTATGTATAATATATTCCTCCTCTTCCATTTATTTCCCTATCTAGCTGCTTATCAGAAACACCCTATGATTACTTGTGTTTACAAGCAAGGCTGAGGTGACTCAGTGATTGGATGTGTAAATAAAAAAATAGACAGTGCAGTTGTTAGTATGCACCTCAGTGGAAGTGTCTGAAGACTCTGGGAGGAGGGCAGCTAATGAATACACAATGAGCAAGAGAAGGGAGGGGGGAAAACAAGAGTCAGGGAGCATATGATGTCAGCATTAGCTTGGCAAGATGGCCACTGCCTAGAATAGGATTTTCTGCTTTTCCTTTATAAAATTCACAGGAATCATTACGTGGATTGCACAATACATCTGTTATGTAAGTAGAAGTAGTATTTATCTACATATGTATGTGTTTTTTATATCTAGGTTAGCATGGGTGTCACTTGTTCTTTAAGGGGGAATAAATATGGCAGCCTCCATATACCTCTCCCTACAGTTGTCCTTTAAGCAAGCCCAGTTGGGAAGCGATTGTCCACGGTGCCAGAGCAAACCTGTTTGACAGACACTAATCTAACAGGATTATAGGAAACCTGGAAAGGTAGGATGAGCTGCAAGAGGGTCCAGAAAGCCTCTGTCTATCCAAAGGATTCTTGCTACTCAGGTAAATGTATAACCTTTTTTAACACTTTGTATGTATGTCAAAGCAATGCTGCCTCTATGTACTTTTTCAAAAGAGCACTGGATTTTTCCACGATAATGTATGCACACCATAAAAGAATAATCACGGTAGAAATTACTTACATTATTGAGAAGGGAAGCATCAGCTCCAGCTTCCAAGAGAGCTTTAATAACCTTCCTATGGTTTAGAGCAGCAGCTACATGGAGTGGTGTATCTCCAGCCTGCACAATACACAAAGCAATAGTTTGGATTTGCAAATGTAACTTCCTACAATGACTTAAATGTATAATGCAGTCTTTGGCTAGGAACGATACTGTAAGCAACTCTGGGCATCGTTATGGGTTCCATTCATCTCAAGGGAAGACAGGTTGTCATGTGTTATTACCAGCAATATCATTATTGTAGAGGAAATTGGTAGTGGTTGGTGCTCATGTACAGTATGCAGGGGTCGAGTCCTGCATGGACGCGGGTGAACGGCGTTCACCCACTTTTTCTTCCCTGGCTTGTGTGGAGGGAGCAGAGCAGAGAAGGCGAGCTATGTGGACAGTGGGGATGGGCGGACTTCTCCCCACCCCACCCCTCACCTTTGTGCTCCCTTTCCTGCCTCTCTCCCCTCCAGCGTTGTTAAGTGTCGGGCCGGCGGCAAAAGTGGGCGGAGACTTTCCGCCTTCTTCCAGCCGCAAGGGACGCTCCGCTCTGTGTGCGGCTAGAAGACCAGACTAGCCGCACACAGAGCGGAGCGTCCCTTGCGTCTGGAACGAGGTAAGTCTCCGCCCACTTTCGCCGCCGGCCAACACTTAACAACTGCTGGAGGGGAGAGAGGCAGGAAGGGGAGCACAAAGGTGAGGGATGGGGGGGAGATGTCCGCCCATCCCCACTGTCCACATAGCTCGCCTTCTCTGCTCTGCTCCCTCCGGGTGGGGGGCTGGGGGCACACCTGGGTAACCTGGGCACATATACCCTTGCCTACCTATACCGGGGACATATACACTTGCCTACCTATACCGGGGACATATACACCTGCCTACCTATACTGGGACATATACACCTGCCTACCTATGCCGGGGACATATACACTTGCCTACCTATATTGGGGACATATACACTTGCCTACCTATATTGGGGACATATACACCTGCCTACATATACTGGGGACATATACACCTGCCTACATATACTGGGGACATATACACCTTCCTACATATACTGGGGACCTATACACTTGCCTACATATACTGGGGACCTATACACCTGCCTACATATACTGGGGACATATACACCTGCCTACATATACTGGGGACATATACACCTGCCTACATATACTGGGGACATATACACCTGCCTACATATACTGGGGACATATACACCTGCCTACATATACTGGGGACATATACACCTGCCTACATATACTGGGGACATATACACCTGCCTACATATACTGGGGACATATACCCCTGCCTACAAATACTGGGGACATATACCCCTGGCTACCTGGGCACATATACCCCTGCCTACATATACTGGGGACATATACCCCTGCCTACATATACTGGGGACATATACCCCTGGCTACCTGGGCACATATACCCCTGCCTAAATATACTGGGGACATATACACCTGCCTACATATACTGGGCACATATACCCCTGCCTACATATACTGGGCATATATACCCCTGGCTACATATACTGGGCACATATACCCCTGCCTACATATACTGGGCATATATACCCCTGGCAACATATACTGGGCATATATACCCCTGGCAACATATACTGGGCATATATACCCCTGGCTACATATACTGGGCATATATACCCCTGGTGACATATACTGGGCATATATACCCCTGGCTACATATACTGGGCATATATACCCCCGGCTACATATACTGGGCACATATACCCCTGGCTATATATACTGGGCACATATACCCCTGGCTATATATACTGGGCACATATACCCCTGGCTATATATACTGGGCACATATACCCCTGACTACATATACTGGGGACATATCCCACTGGCTACATATACTGGGCACATATACCCCTGGCTACATATACTGGGGACATATACACCTGCCTACATATACTGGGCACATATACCCCTGCCTACATATACTGGGCATATATACCCCTGGCTACATATACTGGGCACATATACCCCTGCCTACATATACTGGGCATATATACCCCTGGCAACATATACTGGGCATATATACCCCTGGCTACATATACTGGGCATATATACCCCTGGTGACATATACTGGGCATATATACCCCTGGCTACATATACTGGGCATATATACCCCCGGCTACATATACTGGGCACATATACCCCCGGCTACATATACTGGGCACATATACCCCTGGCTATATATACTGGGCACATATACCCCTGGCTATATATACTGGGCACATATACCCCTGGCTATATATACTGGGCACATATACCCCTGACTACATATACTGGGGACATATCCCACTGGCTACATATACTGGGCACATATACCCCTGGCTACATATACTAGGCAACTATACCTCTGGCTACATATACTGGGGACTACTATACTCATGGCTACTTATACTGGGGACACCTATAGACCTGGCTACCTGGGGGTACCTATTTTGGGGGAACTGCTGTCAGATTATCTGCATTTTTGTGGAACCGTTATGTATTTTGGGGAACAGCTGCCAAATTATGTGTATGTTAGGGGAACGGCTGCCAAATTACGTGTATTTTAGGGAACAGCTGCCAGATTGTGTATGTTTGGGGGACCACTACTGCCAGATTATATGTCCTTTGGGTGTTACGTGTATTTTGGGTGATCCGCTGCCAGGTTTCGCGTATTTTGGGGAACTGCTTCCAAATTATGTGTATGTTGGTGGAACTGCTGCTGCCACATTGTCTATTTTGGGGGAACCACTTCCATATTATCTGTATTTTGGAGGAACTTCTACCAGATTATGTGTCTTTTTGGTGAAATGTTGTCAGATTACATCTATTTTTGGGGGATACACTACGGCAGAGCTCAAACATCCTCGGCAGACCTTTTACATCACTGTTGATGTCATGTATATTTGGCCCCACCCATGACCACGCCCACGGGGGTGCTTGACCACGCCCATTTTGGCACGCCGCAGGAATTCTCCGAGTAAGTCCACTCACTTCTTTTCCCAGGACTAGACCCCTGACAGTATGCACCAGGGCTCGGGGCCCTTCCTTGCAGGCTTACTTTGATCACTGGTACTATCTCCTTGACATGGCTCATGCACTGACCTGGTTCTTCTCATTGACTGAGCAGAAAGCGCTGAGAAGTATCCTGATGACAGACAGGTGATTGTAGCGAGCTGTGACATGTAAACAGGTATCTCCTGCCTGTAAATCATAATAAACTCATAAATTCCAGTGACCTAGCGGATAGTGCTCAATTCTAACATGCAAAAATATAGAAAATATGAGATGAAAATATTTATACAGTGATGGCTATTCTAATATGCAATATAAGAATTAGCAGCACACAAAAAAATGAAAAAAAAATTTTTTTTTCAATACAACCTGTTAATGAACACAAAAATCGTAATTTCAATCCTAGCTACAAGTAAAAAGTTTGATAGTTCCACCCTCACCCTCTCAAGGATCCCATAACTAGTATTTATTTGCCCTCACAGACAGCTTTTAGCAGAAATCTCGTGTGACTGAGAGTGCCAAGTTTCTAACATCTGAAACAAAAAATATGTACAGTACATTATAGCAGTATGCATATTGGTGTAGCTCTGTCTATACGAACGATCTGCTGCATTGTCACCAAGGCATCACATGACCTTTGATTAGTCTATGGTCTTGCACAATAAGCTGGCTATTTATTGTAGGACAAATATGTGGACATTGCCATGTTGTTAGTGTCCTAAAACATGAAATGGTGACTAAGTGGCAAGAATTTTGCCGTACAGCACTAGAGTTCCATGTTCAAAGACAGTCCAAACATTGTCTGCAGTTTGTATGTTCTGTACATTTCTGCTGCATTATCCACCCACAACCCAAAAAACATTCTGGTGTTCACTTATCTGCTGACCAAAATGAGTGTGACTATAGTAGGAACAGTAGACTGTGACCCCCAACCTATGGACTGATAGTGGTGTGAACTAATCAATGTATGAGGTCTGATTGAAAGGTAATAAAATGGTCCTGGTTTTTCTTTTAGGGAAGGAGATATGGGAATGCTGTGTAGTAGGGATGATCAGAACAGGCGATTTCCGATATCGCGGTAATTCCGCGGTAACGAAATTCCGTCACCGTTACATTGCGGCGGATCCCTGCGGAATTCCACATTCCGGCGGAACCATTTCCACAATGTTAAAGGGAACGTAATGGATGTTTTCTTTTAAACAAATACCAGTTCCCTGGCAGTCCTGCTGATAAACTTTGGCTTTAGTGGTGGCTGAATCACAATCCTGATTACAATTTTTTTTGGGAGCAGCAGGAGTCGTCATAGGCCACGGGACCTAGAGGTGGTTCCACGGCAGTCATTACAATTTTTTTTGGGGAGCAGCAGGAGTTGTCGTAGGCCATGGGGCCTAGAGGTGGTTTCACGGCAGTCATCACAATTTTTTTTTTGGGAGCAGCAGGAGTTGTCGTAGGCCATGGGACCTAGAGGTGGTTCCACGGCAGTGATTACAGCAAAATTTTAATTTAGTCTGTCCAATCTTCATCGTGAATCAGTGAGAGGGGCCTTGTAATTATCACTGATCCATGACTCATTAATTTTTATGAACGTTAGTGTAACGACTGAAGAGGCAGCTGCGGCGAACAGCACCGCCGCCGCAGCTGCCTCCATTCCCCTGCCCGTCCCTTCGGCGTCTAGGACGCCGAGGTCGGGATGTTCGTTAGCCAATAGGGTCCCTGTCTCGCACGGGCGCGCGCACAGATGGGACCTTTATGCTAGGAGGAGGCTCGTCAGCTGACCGGCTGGTCAGCTGACCTCAGAGGAGACTCACGGCGCCCAGCAGTGGCTGAGTGCAGGGGGCGTGCCAGTGAGGTCTCCTCTGCTTCTTAAGCCTCCGGGCTTCAGTCTGGCGTGGTCTTCTGTCGTGAATACTTACGTGTTAGCGCTCAGACCTTAGACTAGATCCCAGGTGTTGAAACCAAGGACTTCACACCTAGACTAGGCGATTGGTATATTGTTATTGACTATCTGTATATGATTCTGGCTATACTCTGACCTTGCATTTGCTGTATTGCATTTGTTGCTGAACCTCTGCCTGTTTATCCGTTATCCTTTTGCCTCACGATTCTGTCCTGATACTTACCTCTCTGTTGCCGAACTTAGCCTGTCTGACCACTCTGCCCTCACCAGTGGGCCTAGCCTCTGGTGAGGGATTCTTAGTATAGAATCACCTGCTCCTCAGGTGATCACTAGCCTGCAGTACAGTTTTAATCACCTGTTCCTCAGGTGATCACTAGCCTGCAGTACAGTCTTAATCACCTGCTCATCAGGTAATCGTTAGTTGCAGTATTGTTTGTATCACCTGCTCCTCAGGTGTCCACTAGGCTGCAGTACGGTCTTAATCACCTGCTCCTCAGGTGATCACTAGGCTGCAGTACAGTCTGAATCACCTGCTCCTTGAGAGATTCTCTCTCTTCAGTATCAGTATCTCCACCTTGCTGGGGCTAGTACGCTATTATACAGTCAGTGTACTGATTGTACCTCACCAGCCCCTCTGGTGAGGTCTCGTCAAACTATTGAGTTACGGTTGCACTAATCACTACTCACACAGTCTGTATTAGCTATACTGGCATTATTGGTGATTCTGCAGATCACCTAATAATCTGGTATAGTGTCTGTATTATTGGTGATTCTGCAGATCACCATATAATCAGACGTTTGAGTTATAACACCCAACCGTTACAGTTAGTATGTCCACATTGTCTGTGGACAGACAGGTCCGTTGGTCGGTGATCACCCCACCTGCAGCACTAAATACTCGCTCAGAAAGAACACTGGCGGCGGGGCATGCAAGAACCTCCAGTGCATACTGAGCGAGTTCAGGCCAGGTATCCAGTTGTTTTGTCCAATACTCCATGGGGTCATCATTACTCTCCATATTGTCTGGAGCACTGGCCGACCGCAAGCAATCATTCACCATACGGGCCAGCCGCTGGTGGTGACTACTTTGCCCCCTGGTGGTGCTGCTGCTAGAAGGAGTATCTGGCATTGGCTGATAAAATTCCTTCAACATACGCAGCAGGTTCACAGACTGGCTATTGGTGGTGCTGCTGCTGGGAGTGGGACCACCAGACCTTTGCTAAGTATGATGAGGCTTGGTAGCTTGGGCCCGGGATACAGGTTCAGGAAACGCATCTTCTACCCAACAAAGAAGGGCATCCCAGATGTGGCTCATCCTGGCATCTGCTTGGGAGGGGGGTATGAACTGCCGCATTTTCCCCTTGCACCGGGGATCTAAGATGGTGGCCACCCACATGTCAAGCCTTGATTTTAAAGTTTTAATCCGGGGGTCCTTACAGAGGCACTGGAGTATATGCGCAGCCATAGGGAAGAGATGTCTGCCATTAATCAACTCTTCCTGGCTGTCACAGCTGTCGTCATGCTCCAGCTCCACATCAGAATCTTCTTCCCACCCCCGGACAATGGGCTCTTCTGCTTCCACAAGCTCTGCCTCTTTATCCAGGACTTGAGCGTGCTCACTCACTCCCCCACTTGACTGATCACTGTTCAGTAGGGCTTCCTCCCCCTGTCCGAGCACTTTTTCAAGAGCCTTGTCCAGCATGAAGACAATAGGAAGCACTTCTGATATGCTGCAGTGCTCCTCACTGACCAATTTTGTTGCCTACTCAAACGTCTCCAAGACTTTACACAACTGTCCAATCAGCTGCCACTGGTCCCCAGTAATGTAGTCCAGTGGCCCTGTTCTGGAGGAAGATGTCTGAGACAGGTATAGCCTGACCGCCATTCGCTGCTCCCACAACCTCTCCAGCATGTGTAAAGTGGAGTTCCACTGCGTCGGACAATCAGAAATAAGCCTGTGCTGCGGCAGGCTACGGCGGCGCTGCAGAAGTTTCAAGGCCGCGGTGGCGGTTGTGGAGTGACGGATGTGGGCTGACACTTTTCGTGCTGAGGCCACAGCGTCCTTCAACCCATCAAAAGTTTGTAGAAATTTCTGGACTACAAGGTTGAAGACATGGGCCAAGCAAGGTAAGTGAGTGTAGCCACCCTCCAAAATGGCGGCCAGCATGTTGGCACCATTATCAGACACCACTACACCTGTGTCCATTTTTCGGGGGAAAAGGCACTGCCGAATCTGATCCTGTAAGGCTGCAAGGATTACAGATCCGGTTTGCCTGTTCTCGTCCATGGATTCGAGTTTCAGCACTGCTTGGCATCGATGGTGCTGCAGACCAGTGTAGGAGTGGGACCACTTGCTGGGAGGCTCAGCAACGGCGGACTTGCCTTGGACAGAACTGGTAGTGGAGGGAAGTACAACAGGCCTCCTCTTTAACCCACGTGGCGGCACCACCAGCTGAGATGCCCCAGATCTTGCACCTTCCTCAGCAGCACCATGGAGGGTGACCCAATGGGCGGTAAAAGTTAGATACTTTCCCTGCCCATGCCTGCTGCTCCAGACATCCATAGTGAAGTGCACCTTGCCACCGACAGTGTGATCCATAAACTGACCGACACACTCCACAATGTGCTTGTGAAGGGTAGGGAAAGCATTCCTGACAAAATAATGGCGGCTGGGGATCCGCCATTGTGGAGCAACACTGTTCATCAGTCTGCGGAAGGGGGCACAGTCCACAAACTGGTAGGACAGCAGCTGTTGGCACAACAGCCTTGCCAGGAGCGCATTATTTTTCACAACAAAAGGATCACTTGCAGGGAACATCCGCTTCCTCTGCAACTTTTCTGCACAGAGGCCTGACACTGGAACACTGGTGATTCAGAGGAAACCAACAAGGGTGATGATGAGGTGCTTGCTGAGGTCTGGAGTCATCTTCCAGCCTGGAATGCAGAGGGGTTTGAACTAGAATGGGACTCAGCAAGTTGGATAGGGACAGGACGAGTAGAAAAAGAAGAGGAGGGGCCTGTTGCTGCTGCTTTTCCTCCACCCATCTTATTGTAATTCTTTACATATTCGAACTCCCGTCTGTGGTGGTTGCACAGATGGCTTATCAGCCCTGAAGTGCCGAACTCTGTGCCCGATTTGCCTCTGCTCACCGATTTGCGGCACACAGAACAGACCGCCCTGGATTCATCTTCTTCCAGAACAGTAAATAATTCCATGCAGGGGACGTGCGTGCACGTGGAGCAGTGGTGTCACCTGTTCTAACACATCGATGCTCAGCATTGGACTGGTGGGTACTGACAGACGGGAAAGCACTTGCAGGCTGCTGGCCAACTGTCTGCTCTGTTTCTCCATGCTGCTTACGCCTGCTAGTGCCTAACCCACCAGATGGCAACCACGGTGGATCAGCCACCTCATCATCCAAAACATCATCCAGTTCAACCAAATCACTAGAACCCATAGTTGACTATTCTGGGCCCTCCACCTGGCCACAAAACACCTCTGTAGTTGACTGGTGGTGATGCAGATTAGTGGTGACGCAAGCTCCCAGTTGTGATGGATTACTACTGGATGAAGAAGAAAACACAGAGGCCATTTCTGTCACCACAGAACCCATCACTTATTGGGACCTTGGTCCCATGGTCTCCTCCAATGCCTCATCCCAATTCTGCTGCACATCTCTCTCATCAACATAGGTGTGCTTTAATTCTGGAGGAGAGTACTGGGAGGAAGCAACCTCGTCAAGAGAAGCTGCTGCGGTCGGGTTCTGGTCATGAGGATATAATAATGTTATTGGTGCGCTTGTTATAGTTCAAAGGATGGCTGCACTGAGTATGTAGGATTAAACCACCTCCCACCGAAAAAACAGAAATCTAAAAATATCAACTCATGCGCCTCTGCAATAAAATGAAGTGCTCACATTTATTTGTAAAATCCAACATTTAAAAATTAAAATAAATAACAGCTTGCATACATACAATAGATGTTACTCTCAAATCCACTTCTCAAAAAGTGCCTTGCATAGAATCTAATCAGATCCCATCAATGATACATTGACATGTCTGAGCCTGCAATGGGTCCACCATATTCTTCAGCACTCTGTCATGATGAGTGGAAGCACCTCATAGGTGTCATCTTGGCAGATGGCAAGAGCACTGTCCAAGAGACAAAGGAACTTGCCTCTCCAAACATGCTTCCTATATGCTTGTCATAACATCCCATCAGTTTCATGATCGCTGCAGATATAGGGTTATGCAAACATGGTTTACAAACTAAATATATAATTACTATTTCTGGGATGGTCAGAAATTATTAATTATATTAAATTATATTAAAATTACAATACAATTATATAAAAATTTTATATACAATTATATTTTTTTAAAAAATCAAATTTTCCTGACAATTACACATACTAAATTTTGAATATATGAAACAATATACATTACAGGACAGGCAGACTGAACATTACATGCAGTTGCTGGCATACATGCACAATTCCTTTAATAAAACTGATCAGCCTCAACATTAATACCTGAAAACTAAATATTGATTATATTACAATGGCACCTGTCACAGCGTGGGATATATTACACAGCAACCCAACTGTCAATTCTTAAAGGTGATGTGTTGGAAGCAGAACAAATGGCATGTGCTTGTTAGGAATGGGATGTTCCTGGTACAGTATGTAGTGTTAGTACTGTACCTACTAAAAGTGGTCAGAAGAGAAACAACTGCTAAACTGGCAATAAATACATGGATACTCAAGATTCACTTGTGTGTGTAGAATAAAGGCTAAACCATCTAGTTATAGCCCATAGAAGAATTAATGTGGCACAATGTGCTGAAAACATAATCGTGGCCATTACAAAAATGTCTCAGAGCAGACAGTGAAATACAGCTTGCTGTATTCAGAGCTGTGATGCCACAGGCCTGTCTGAGTGCCCATCTGTTCACCACCAAAAGCACCTCCAATGGGCACACGAGCAGCAAGACTGGGCCATGCAGTAATGGAAGAAGGTGGTCTGGTCTGGTGAACCATAATGTCTTTTAGATCATGTGGATGTTACGTTGACAAGTACTACCTTTGTGAAGATCACATTTATGACAACAGTATTTACAGATGACAGAGGAACAAAAGGATGCGCTGCTAACATCTCGGTACCAGACACCAGACCTGTCTTTTCCAGTATAAAGGGAACCTACACAGTATTAGGAAGGTGGTTTGAATGTTTTGGCTGATCAGGCTATACACAAAACACACACACACTGGAATGACTTAATTACTGTTTAAGTGACCTACATGATTTTTCAAGTCAGCCCGAGATCCTGCAAGTAGTAGTACACGGCAGCTTTGGGAATGACCATTTTGGCAAGCTAAGTGGAGCGGTGTGTTACCTGCCTTATGGAGAGAATATTTACATGAAAACAAAAACATTGGTTAATACAGAAAACAAATATATAAAAAAAACATTTTGGCCTCAAAATAGCCCCAAAAATATATCAGTAGCGCAATACCTCTATTTCAGTGCTGGAGACTGATGTACACATCAGTCTAATCCACACACCAGTGGCATAGCTAAGGAGCTTTGGGCAACAGTGCAAGCTTTACATTGCACTCACACACATTTAGGGGCAGTCAGGGGTGTGCACGCGATTTAAATGTACTAAGCGCTGCAGTGCCCAACTCTGATTTGAACAAAAGCATTCAGCTAGGCCAAGGGCTTTTGCTCCTTCTATGAAGAAGAGGGAAGGAAGCTTACTCTGCCAAAAGCCTATGGTTACACAACAGTGATCATGCAATTGTTTTATCTCAGTTTACGATTTCAGGTGTCTCCATGCAGATTTTGGATCATTGCCCAATACAGCTGAAAACTCATTTAACTTTCAACAATTGTTAACCAATGCATTGTCAAGCATGTTTGAAGCCGAGACTGCATCAAGCATGGCCATGGGAAAGCAGAACTGATCAGAAATCCAATCACTGGACCGTGGTAAACACTGGGTTAGAGCTCTGCTGATGCCAGCAGTTGGTAACTAGTGGCCCAAAGATCTGAGAGGGCCATAGACAAGGAATGGCCACAACTAAATCCAGGGCTGTAAAGGGACTTTATGAAAGGACTGGCATGCAATTTCTTCCATGCTGCACAATAGATCTCATATAGACTTCATCAGAAATCTATTAAGCATTGACTGAGCTACTCACATTGTACTGCTTAATGTAGTGCTGCACTAACCATCAAGCCCCTGCAGCTTCTCTCCCAAATACTCCCATGGAGATTTCCCAACATGTTTGATACACACGCCTGACTTAACCACCCTGGCGTTCTGATTAAATCGCCAGGGTGGCTGCGGGAGGGTTTTTTTTAAATTAAAAAAAAACTATTTCATGCAGCCAACTGAAAGTTGGCTGCATGAAAGCCCACTAGAGGGCGCTCCGGAGGCGTTCTTCCGATCGCCTCCGGCGCCCAGAATAAACAAGGAAGGCCGCAATGAGCAGCCTTCCGTGTTTGGCTTCTCCTGTCGCCATGGCGACGAGCGGAGTGACGTCATGGACGTCAGCCGACGTCCTGACGTCTGCCGCCTCCGATCCAGCCCTTAGCGCTGGCCGGAACTTTTTGTTCCGGCTACGCTGGGCTCGGGCGGCTGTGGGGACCCTCTTTTGCCGCTGCACGCGGCGGATCGCCGCGCTGCAGCGGCGATCAGGCAGCACACGCGGCTGGCAAAGTGCCGGCTGCGTGTGCTGCTTTTTATTTCATTAAAATCGGCCCAGCAGGGCCTGAGCGGCAGCCTCTGGCGGTGTTGGACGAGCTGAGCTCGTCCAGACCGCTCAGCAGGTTAAAGGGACACTTAAGTCAAACAAAAAAAAATGAGTTTTACTCACCTCGGGCTTCCAATAGCCCCCTGTAGCTGTCTGGCGCCCTCGCCGTCTCCCTCCGATCCTCCTGGCCCCGCCGGCAGCCACTTCCTGTTTCGGTGACAGGAGCTGACAGGCTGGGGGCGCAGGTGATTCTTCGCGTTCCCAGACACATTAGCACCCTCTATGCTGCTATATGGTATATGATATATGCTATAGCAGCATAGATGGCGCTATTGTGGCCAGGAACGCAAAGAATCACTCGCGTCCCCAGCCTGTCAGCTCCTGTCACCAAAACAGGAAGTGGCTGCCGGCGGGGCCAGGAGGATCGGAGGGAGACGGCGAGGGCACCAGACAGCTGCAGGGGGCTATTGGAAGCCCCAGGTGAGTAAAACTCATTTTTTTTTGTTTGACTTAAGTGTCCCTTTAAGTCAGCTAAGCTGGCCGATAACGACCGCCTCAGCCGATGATCAGGCATGTACGGCAGCCCCCAACCCGGCGAGCAATCCACCCAGCGCTGTCACCCAAGGGGATCAGGCGTTGATCCCTGACAGGCGACATCAGTCAAAGGTGTGTATGCACCTTAACAGTATTAACACAGAAGGTACAAGGGTGGGGGAGGTCATTGTAACATTGATTTACAATTAGGGAAATAAGAGCAACATAAAGTTGAGAGGCAAGCATAACTTTGGAGACGCATTTATTTAATGTATCATGGAATGAATTTATAGTATAGTAGTATTAGTGTTGGGCGAACAGTGTTCGCCACTGTTCGGGTTCTGCAGAACATCACCCTGTTCGGGTGATGTTCGAGTTCGGCCGAACACCTGACGGTGCTCGGCCAAACCGTTCGGCCACATGGCCGAACTAAGAGCGCATGGCCGAACGTTCCCCGAACGTTCGGCTAGCGCTGTGATTGGCCGAACGGGTCACGTGGTTCGGACCCGAACGCGCTCTGATTGGCCGAACGGTCACGTGGTTCGGGTAAATAAATACCCGAACCACGTCATATCTCCGCCATTTGTCTGTGGGTTTAGCTTTGGGTAGGCAGGCAGGGTAGTTCGCGCTCCAGCCACGCTAGCCAGGGTCCCCCCTGTCATTGTGTCACTGCTGGGAACAGTAGTACACCGCTTGCTCAGCCACACTATATAGCATTCTGTTTACTGCCACTCTGTGTACCTCGCTCAGCCACACTATATAGCATTCTGTTTACTGCCACTCTGTGTCTGCTGGGAATAGTAGTACACCGCTTGCTCAGCCACACTATATAGCATTCTGTTTACTGCCACTCTGTGTACCTCGCTCAGCCACACTATATAGCATTCTGTTTACTGCCACTCTGTGTCTGCTGGGAATAGTGGTACACCGCTCGCTCAGCCACACTATATAGCATTCTGTTCACTGTTCTGTGTCTGTTTGGAATAGTGGTACACCGCTCGCTCAGCCACACTATATAGCATTCTGTTTACTGTTCTGTGTCTGCTGGGAATAGTGGTACACCGCTCGCTCAGCCACACTATATAGCATTCTGTTTACTGTTCTGTGTCTGCTGGGAATAGTGGTACACCGCTCGCTCAGCCACACTATATAGCATTCTGTTTACTGTTCTGTGTCTGCTGGGAACAGTAGTACACCGCTCGCTCAGCCAGAGTATATAGCATTGTGTTTACTGCCACTCTGTGTACACCGCTCAGCCAGACTATATACCATTGTTTACTGACACTCTGTGTACACCGCTCAGCCAGACTATATACCATTGTTTACTGACACTCTGTGTACACCGCTCAGCCAGACTATATACCATTGTTTACTGCCACTCTGATTCTGCTGGGAACAGTAGTACACCGCTCGCTCAGCCAGACTATATAGCATTGTGTTTACTGCCACTCTGTGTACACCGCTCAGCCAGACTATTTACCATTGTTTACTGACACTCTGTGTACACCGCTCAGCCAGACTATATACCATTGTTTACTGAAACTCTGTGTACACCGCTCAGCCAGACTATATACCATTGTTTACTGCCACTCTGATTCTGCTGGGAACAGTAGTACACCGCTCGCTCAGCCAGACTATATACCATTGTTTACTGACACTATATAGCAGACTATATAGCATTGTGTGTACACCGCTCAGCCAGACTATATACCATTGTTTACTGACACTCTGTGTACACCGCTCAGCCAGACTATATACCATTGTTTACTGCCACTCTGATTCTGCTGGGAACAGTAGTACACCGCTCGCTCAGCCAGACTATATACCATTGTTTACTGACACTCTGTGTACACCGCTCAGCCAGACTATATACCATTGTTTACTGCCACTCTGATTCTGCTGGGAACAGTAGTAGACCGCTCGCTCAGCCAGACTATATACCATTGTTTACTGCCACTCTGATTCTGCTGGGAACAGTAGTACACCGCTCGCTCAGCCAGACTATATACCATTGTTTACTGACACTCTGTGTACACCGCTCAGCCAGACTATATACCATTGTTTACTGCCACTCTGATTCTGCTGGGAACAGTAGTACACCGCTCGCTCAGCCAGACTATATAGCATTGTGTTTACTGCCACTCTGTGTACACCGCTCAGCCACACTATATAGCATTGCGTACTCTGCCAGTCAGTGTGTATATTGCTGGGATCAGTAATACTCCACTCACCGTCAACCACTATATGAGCTCAACATGAGTTCCCCAGAGACCTCCGCTGTGAGCAGCACTCCCAACAACAGCAACAGCCAACGCCCCACGCAAGCTATAACATCCACCCCAGCAGCCAGTGGTCAGCAGCAGCCCTCCCCGGAGGAGAACGTTGTGTCCATCAGTCCGTCGCCAGAGCGATTAATGAGGGCTGCCATTGAGGAGATGATGGGGCCTGATGTGGAGGAGGAGGTCTGGCTCAGGCCAGCATCCCAAGTTAATGTTGAGGACGATGAGGGGTCTGTGTCTGGGGATGTTGGGGTGGCAGAGGTGGTGGGTGGGTCAGACTCAGGAGAAGAGTTGTATGATGAGGATGATGATCAGGACCATCTGTATGTGCCTCAGAGTCCGACCCCGGAAAACATGTTGTATCGTGTGTTTAGGTACTAAAATCTGCGTTCCCTCCCAGTAGTGTTGGGCGAACAGTGTTTGCCACTGTTTAGGTTCTGCAGAACATCACCCTGTTCGGGGTGACTATATAGCAGACTATATAGCATTGTGTTTAATGCCACTCTGTGTACACGGCTCAGCCACACTATATAGCATTGTGTTTACTTCCACTCTGTGTCTGCTGGGAACAGTAGTACACCGCTCACCCGCCACTGTATAGCATTGTGCTCTGTGTCACTGCTGACAATAGTGGTACACCGCTCACCCACCACTGTATAGCATTTCTGTACTGCCACTGTACTGCTGCCAGTCAGCGTGTACTTTAAGGATAAGTGAAATGAGGAAGAAATCCGGTGAAAGAGGGAGGGGCAAGGGAAGAGGTGTTTCCCCTGACGGTTCACGTACAGGCCACAGGGGAGCACCCAAGAAAACCCACTCAATACTGCCCATGTTGTCCAGGACAACAACCCTCACAGATCCAAAAGAACAGGACCAGATAATTACTTGGATGACCTCTCAAGCGTCCAGCAGTGGGTTAAGCAGCACCAGCACATCACGCACGAGGTCCGAGTCCTCAGCCAGTTAAAGTCTGGGCTTTCTTTGAAGACTGCACTGAGGATGTTACCATGGCGATTTGCAAGGTGTGCAAGACCCGCCTGAGCAGGGGGAAAAGTATTAACAACCTCTCCACCACCAGCATGAGCCGCCACATTCTATCCAAACATCCCACTCTGTGGGCAAACGCGGCAGGACAGGGTACCACCAGCAACACTGCCTCCCTTGGGTTCACCAGACTCACCACCAGACCCGCCTCAGCAGCAGCAGTAGCCCAGCCATTGCGTGGTTCACAACATTCACAAACATCAGACGATGCTGACACTGTCACTTTCCGGACTAGTGCTCTTGAGGTCTCCCAGTGTTCATCAAACACAACAACCAACAGCCCTTCGGTGTGCAGCGCTACGGTTGAGTTGTCTGTCTCTGAGATGTTTGAGCACAAGAGGAAATTGCCAGCAAATGACCCCCGGGCCGTGGCAGTAACAGCCAGCCAGCATAGCCAAGCTTCTGGCCTGCGAAATGCTGCCATATCGAGTGGTGGAGACAAACAGCTTCAAGGGCATGATGTCAGTGGCCATCCCACGTTACGTGGTTCCCAGCCGCTACCACTTTGCGCGCTCTGCAGTGCCTGAGTTGCATGAGCACGTGGTCAGCTAAATAACCCGAAGCTTGAAGAATGCCGTTGCCTGCAAGGTTCACCTCACCACTGACACCTGGACGAGTGCGTTCGGCCAGGGTCGATACATCTCCCTTACCGCGCACTGGGTGAACCTTGTGGAGCCTGGCAGCGATTCCTCACCTGCTACGGCGCGGGTGTTGCCCACGCCGCAAACAGCTGGATAACAACAGCAGCACCTACCTCTCTGACTCCTTCTCCTCCAACGCATCTCAAAGCTGTACCTCATCCGGAAATGCTAACCCAGCACCAGCAGCAGTAGGATCGTGGAAGCAGTGCAGCACAGCTGTTGGCATGCGTCAGCAAGCGTTGCTGAAGCTGATCTGCCTTGGGGATAAGCAGCACACAGGGGAGGAAATTTGGAGGGGAATAAAGGAACAGACGGATTTGTGGCTGGCACCGCTGGACCTGAAACCGGGCATGAAGCTAGACACCTGGCACGAACTGGCAATGTACGCAATAGAGGTGCTGGCTTGCCCGGCAGCCAGCGTTATGTCGGAACGCTGTTTCAGTGCTGCCGGAGGCATCATCACAGATCGGCGTATCCGCCTCTCCACAGAAAATGCAGACCGTCTGACTCAAATTAAAATGAATCAATCCTGGATTGGAAACGACTACGCAACACTCCTGGACCCCAACCAAGTAACATGACCGATGAACATCTGGGATGGTTTAGCGTTTCCGGTCCCTGTTTATTGAACCTCTCATCTGTATTACATTTATGACTGCATGGCGGCAAAAAGCATTGCTGCTATATCCGCACGCTTTTTGTCCTCATGCAAGGCCTGGGTTGTTGTGTCTCACAAAGCGTGGCCTTCTCCTCCTGCGCCTCCTCCTGTTCCATCACGTGTGCTGCTGCTGCTGCTGCTGCTGGGTTACCGTTGCCGGTCCCTGTTTATGGAACCTCTTATCTTTATTACATTTATGACTACATGGCGGTACAAAGCATGCTATCCGCACGCTTTTTGTCCTCATGCAAGGCCTGGGTTGTTGTGTCTCACAAAGCGTGGCCTTCTCCTCCTGCGCCTCCTCCTGTTCCATCACGTGTGCTGCTGCTGCTGCTGCTGCTGCTGGGTTACCGTTGCCGGTCCCTGTTTATGGAACCTCTTATCTTTATTACATTTATGACTACATGGCGGTACAAAGCATGCTATCCGCACGCTTTTTGTCCTCATGCAAGGCCTGGGTTGTTGTGTCTCACAAAGCGTGGCCTTCTCCTCCTGCGCCTCCTCCTGTTCCATCACGTGTGCTGCTGCTGCTGCTGCTGCTGCTGGGTTACCGTTGCCGGTCCCTGTTTATGGAACCTCTTATCTTTATTACATTTATGACTACATGGCGGTACAAAGCATGCTATCCGCACGCTTTTTGTCCTCATGCAAGGCCTGGGTTGTTGTGTCTCACAAAGCGTGGCCTTCTCCTCCTGCGCCTCCTCCTGTTCCATCACGTGTGCTGCTGCTGCTGCTGCTGCTGCTGGGTTACCGTTGCCGGTCCCTGTTTATGGAACCTCTTATCTTTATTACATTTATGACTACATGGCGGTACAAAGCATGCTATCCGCACGCTTTTTGTCCTCATGCAAGGCCTGGGTTGTTGTGTCTCACAAAGCGTGGCCTTCTCCTCCTGCGCCTCCTCCTGTTCCATCACGTGTGCTGCTGCTGCTGCTGCTGCTGGGTTAGCGTTGCCGCGTGGTCCCTGTTTATTGAACCTCTTATCTTTATTACATTTATGACTACATGGCGGTACAAAGCATGCTATCCGCACGCTTTTTGTCCTCATGCAAGGCCTGGGTTGTTGTGTCTCACAAAGCGTGGCCTTCTCCTCCTGCGCCTCCTCCTGTTCCATCACGTGTGCTGCTGCTGCTGCTGCTGCTGGGTTAGCGTTGCCGCGTGGTCCCTGTTTATTGAACCTCTTATCTTTATTACATTTATGACTACATGGCGGTACAAAGCATGCTATCCGCACGCTTTTTGTCCTCATGCAAGGCCTGGGTTGTTGTGTCTCACAAAGCGTGGCCTTCTCCTCCTGCGCCTCCTCCTGTTCCATCACGTGTGCTGCTGCTGGGTTAGCGTTGCCGCGTGGTCCCTGTTTATTGAACCACTTATCTTTATTACATTTATGACTGCATGGTGGTACAAAGCATGCTATCCGCACGCTTCTTGTCCTCATGCAAGGCCTGGGTTGTTGTGTCTCAAAGCGTGGCCTTCTCCTCCTGCGCCACCCTCCTCCTGTTCCATCACGTGTGCTGCTGCTGGGTTAGCATTACCGGTCCCTTTTCCTGGAACCTCTTATATGTATTACATTTATGACTGCATGCCGACAAAAAGCATGTTACCTGTGCAAAGAAAACAGACATTTCCCGCATTTAAAAGACAGTTTTCCCTTTGAAACTTTAAAATCGATTTTCTCAAAAACTATAAGCTCTTTTTGCTAAATTTTTTTTCCTCTTGTACCCACTCCCAAGGTGCACATACCCTGTAAATTTGGGGTATGTAGCATGTAAGGAGGCTTTACAAACCACAAAAGTTCGGGTCCCCATTGACTTCCATTATGTTCGGAGTTCGGGTCGAACACCCGAACATCGCGGCCATGTTCGGCCTGTTCGGCCCGAACCCGAACATCTAGATGTTCGCCCAACACTAAGTAGTATATACAGTGTATGATATTCAGAACTTACCTGTAGCCCGTGAACTGACAAGCACCGTTTAGGATTTAATATGCAACACTCCCATCTCCATGCACACAGACCTATAAAACGTTACTTATGTATTTATACCATGTTCCAAATTTGTCTGCCTGCTATTTAAATTATATTCACTTATCTTTGGAAATTTACATATTGTAGGAAAGATGAGTCTGGGCTTTAATTTGCACTGTTTAGGTAGCCAAAGTGCCCCTTGTTTTGATAGCCAAACGGGGGGCACTCTGGCTACCAAAATGGGGCTCTTTGGCTACCTACAGGGGGGCTCTCTAGCTACCTTAAAGTGGAATGAAACCCAGCATTTCTTCTTTGTTCTAAAAAAAAATATGTACAGCATATTATATACAACCAGCAATTTTTTTTTACTACAACAGCATTCAAAGGGTTACACACAGGACTTGAAAGTTCAGTGCAGAGAAATCTGGACGCATCTGAAGTTTAGATAATGTTATCTTGTGCTTACTTAATTTTATGGAGTGAGGAATGTGAGACATTCTCTGACTGTGCAGAACGCTCCTGGACACAGACAGACAATCAGAAATCATTTCTGCCTTCAATAAAAGATGAATAAAACCAGTTATGAATAAAATGCAAAGTCAGCTCTCAAAGCAAAAAACTGTACTTTTGGGAACTTGTAATTTCTAAATGAATAATAATACTAATGCACAAATGCAAATATGATAACGGTATGGCATTAAAAAAAAGTAGGAAAACACTTTTTTATTGAATATTATGTCAGGGTTTTATACCACTTTAATGAGTGCTTCCCCAATTAGGGAGTTAAAGTGACCCCTTGTTTAAGTAGCCCGAGTGCCCACCAGGACCAGGAAATACATGCGGCATCTGTGGATCCTGTCAAGGACTAATCGTAACGCTTCCACTGTATGCTCTGCATGCCCCCCGCCGCTGTGCCCCGGGCAATGTCCTACCCTCCCGTAGAAAATGGCATGTTTCAACATACCATATATAGCATGATCATTTACAGCATGGCCTGAATATTATATACTCTGGCACGACTTGTGTGACAAGACTAAGAAACTCCTTTCTCTCACCTGCATTATGTGTGTGTCTGTATGCATGGGTATATATTTATAATATTTTACACATACATTTATACCAGCTGGTATAAATCTTCCAAGAGGCACAGGATGTTGAGGAATAGAAAATCTTCCCTGCGTCAGAGATGAATAACAGGAGACAACTGTACACTTGCACATTACGTGAGGTAACTGCTAACAAAACACACTAATCCCCTGACAAGGAAGAGGCTAGGAAAAAGTTACATTTTGTACAAATATGAGTAATCCAGTTAACAAATGCTGATGTCTGACACCATTCTCACCTTGTTCTTGGCAAGCACATTTGCTCCAGCTTTAACGAGCAGTTTAACAGATTGGCTGAATCCGTGCCAAGCGGCTTCATGCAGGGCAGTATTGCCATCCTGAAAAAGATATGACAGCAAATGAGTCACTCCAATTCAGCAATGCTTCTCTTCAGCTCTCTACATGATCCTTGTTTTTCCCATGGCTTCATGGCAAGCAGAAACGTCTGTGACAGATTCAGTACATATTATTGTACGATTTGCACAATTAACCAGCTGAATTCAGAATGATGCTAGCTTGACAGTTTTCCACGGGTTCTTTTTTTCGTCAGTAATAGAAACAAAAAGGGGCTTATAACCAGTAATTGGGCTCACTAAAGTCACCAGCTACAAGAACGGTAAGGTACATTGAAAGAAAATCTAAAGAAGGAAAGCACCTTCATATACTGCAAAACGGATGTTTTTTTTTTATTTATTTTTTTATTTTAGGTTGCATTCACAGTGGGATGTTGTGTTTTAATGCTATGTTAAAATAGCGACGTTCAACACGACTAACGGCGCACTGTGAACATCCCATAGGATTAGCACTGCAGTGCGGTAAGCTGCGTTATAAGACTCTATAACGCAGCTCTGCAACGTGGCACTGTGAATGCAACCTAAATCTAAAAAACGTTTAGCAACAATAAAAGTGGTGCAAGAAAAATGGCGCCATAGCAAAAAAAGAACAGTAGAGCTTTGCACAACAGGAATAAATATATATATTTATATATTATGGTCTTATTCAAGATCGGCCTACTGACATTTAAATCACTAAATAATCTGGGCCCTGGTTACATGAAAGAAATGTTACAGTTGTGTAGCAATCCCTGCAATCTCAGATCAGCAGGTTCTAATAATCTAGTCATACCCAGAGTCCACTTGGAAATTTTTGGTCCCAGAGCCTTCTGTCATGCTGCTCCTACGTTTTGCTCAGCAGATCAGGACAGCTCCATCCCTGGACATATTTAAATCCAGACTGAAAATCCACCCATTCAGTTTGGCATTTGCAGAAATATAACTTCTGTTGTGTGAATACTTCATCCTACTACTAACTACTGAATCTGAGAGAGCTTAAGCGCTTTGAGTCCTATGGGAGAAAACCACTATAGAAATGTTATTGTATTATTGTATTGTGAATATATATATATACAGAACTCAACCTAAATTTCTGAGCTCGTCAACAGATTTATACCTGCCCACCCCCTCCGGTCCTCCAGTGATCTCCGCCTGACCTCCCAATGCATCTCTCATTCCCGTGCACGCTTACAAGACTTCTCAAGAGCTGCGCCCACCCTATGGAACTCCCTTCCACTCCCCCTCAGACTTGCTCCTTCCTTCAACACCTTAAAGCAAGCCCTCAAAACACATTTCTTTAAATTGGCCTACCCCACATCTACCACACTAACTCTCTCAGTCAATCACCTTTCCCACAGTCCTACCTTATGTCCCCCCCCCCCTCCCTCTAGATTGTAAGCCTTAGCAGGGGCTCTCCCTCCCTTAGTGTGTCCTTCTTAATTTTTCTACCCCAGCAATAACACCCTTCTCATGGACTAATTCAGACTTGTTTTGCCGGGTCTCTGTAAAACGCATTTTATACCCCGATTGCATGTATAACCTTGTGCTATGTTGTACAACCGTTTGCTACCTCTCTGTCTGTCACTCCTTGTTGCAATGTATGTATCCCTATTTATTGTCCAGCGCTGCGTAATATGTTGGCGCTTTATAAATACAATTATTAATAATAATAATAATAATAAAGTAACAGTACTGTGCTCAACAAACCATGCCCTGTGTTAAACATCACAGATTTGTGTTTACTTTATTAACAGAAATCAATACAGCAAAAATGTATGCTAGCCACAATAACCTGAGAGGAGTGTGAGTGTGTGTGTGTGTGTGTGTGTGTGTGTGTGTGTCTCCCAGATGGGAGGTATGATTCCCACTTATGTAGATTAAGGTCCCTTTCAGCAGTGCATGTACTAGTAAAAAAGTCCTGAAATACAGGGAGTGCAGAATTATTAGGCAAATGAGTATTTTGACCACATCATCCTCTTTATGCATGTTGTCTTACTCCAAGCTGTATAGGCTCGAAAGCCTACTACCGATTAAGCATATTAGGTGATGTGCATCTCTGTAATGAGAAGGGGTGTGGTCTAATGACATCAACACCCTATATCAGGTGTGCAGAATTATTAGGCAACTTCCTTTCCTTTGGCAAAATGGGTCAAAAGAAGGACTTGACAGGCTCAGAAAAGTCAAAAATAGTGAGATATCTTGCAGAGGGATGCAGCACTCTTAAAATTGCAAAGCTTCTGAAGCGTGATCATCGAACAATCAAGCGTTTCATTCAAAATAGTCAACAGGGTCGCAAGAAGCGTGTGGAAAAACCAAGGCGCAAAATAACTGCCCATGAACTGAGAAAAGTCAAGCGTGCAGCTGCCAAGATGCCACTTGCCACCAGTTTGGCCATATTTCAGAGCTGCAACATCACTGGAGTGCCCAAAAGCACAAGGTGTGCAATACTCAGAGACATGGCCAAGGTAAGAAAGGCTGAAAGACAACCACCACTGAACAAGACACACAAGCTGAAACGTCTGGGCCACAAGATGAGACTGGGCCAAGAAATATCTCAAGACTGATTTTTCTAAGGTTTTATGGACTGATGAAATGAGAGTAAGTCTTGATGGGCCAGATGGATGGGCCCGTGGCTGGATTGGTAAATGGCAGAGAGCTTCAGTCTGACTCAGACGCCAGCAAGGTGGAGGTGGAGTACTGGTTTGGGCTGGTATCATCAAAGGTGAGCTTGTTGGGCCTTTTCGGGTTGAGGATGGAGTCAAGCTCAACTCCCAGTCCTACTGCCAGTTTCTGGAAGACACCTTCTTCAAGCAGTGATACAGGAAGAAGTCTGCATCCTTCAAGAAAAACATGATTTTCATGCAGGACAATGCTCCATCACATGCATCCAAGTACTCCACAGCGTGGCTGGCAAGAAAGGGTATAAAAGAAGAAAAACTAATGACATGGCCTCCTTGTTCACCTGATCTGAACCCCATTGAGAACCTGTGGTCCATCATAAAATGTGAGATTTACAAGGAGGGAAAACAGTGCACCTCTCTGAACAGTGTCTGGGAGGCTGTGGTTGCTGCTGCATGCAATGTTGATGGTGAACAGATCAAAACACTGACAGAATCAATGGATGGCAGGCTTTTGAGTGTCCTTGCAAAGAAAGGTGGCTATATTGGTCACTGATTTGTTTTTGTTTTGTTTTTGAATGTCAGAAATGTATATTTGTGAATGTTGAGATGTTATATTGGTTTCACTGGTAAAAATAAATAATTGAAATGGGTATATATTTGTTTTTGTTAAGTTGCCTAATAATTATGCACAGTAATAGTCACCTGCACATACATACAGATATCCACCTAAAATAGCTAAAACTAAAAACTACTTTCAAAAATATTCAGCTTTGATATTAATGAGTTTTTTTGGGTTCATTGAGAACATGGTTGTTGTTCAATAATACAATTATTCCTCAAAAATACAACTTGCCTAATAATTCTGCACTCCCTGTATTTGCGATTGCACAAGAACCCCCCCCCCCCCCCCCCCCCCTTCGTTTTCACAGGACCTGGATTTTGAGTGCAGAGAACAGAGCTGAGTGGGCTTTCCTGATCAAACCGCATACTCACCTGGGTTTTGCTTTTGCCAAATTGGTACAATAAAAAGGTGCAGGATCAGTTGGGAAATGTGAGGGAGGGAAACCTATATGAAAGTGCTGAACAATGTGATGAGGCCCATTCCCCACTTACGTGCTGCGGGCAACGCAGGGCGTAATAGCAATGCATGATACTTGTGTTGCTACACAATTTTCACTGATTGTGTTGCAATCACATTCATTGTAATGAATGGAAATTGCAATGCGTTTGATATTTTTTGTCTCCAACCATGCACTGCGGATCGCCAGGGCAAAACTATTGCCTTAACGAAAAATTAATGCATAGTAGGGTGACAGAAATTTACAGTGTGCTTTAAAAAAAAAGTGTCTCGTACAATGTGTACAAAGTTTTAGTTAATCAGACTACGTAAAAATGAATTGATCAAGAAATGTCTGTGTAATAGCTGCTTAATAATTTACAAATTAATAAACCGGTGTTACTGTTAATTGTAATACCTTATCTTGTCTGTTCAGTGCACATCCTTCTTGTATCAATGCTGCAAGTATGTCACTGTTCCCCACCACAGCAGCCCGATGCAGAGCTGTCTGGTGTCCCTACAAATAAATAATAATAATAATAATGATGATTTCACTCATGCAAACAGACACTAAACTCTATAAGAGCAAATAATATAAAACAGTGCAGTTTGCCCTCGTATGGGCACAACAGTTTTAACGATTTTCCATTGTTGTCCAAGACCTGTGTCATCACTGTTGCGATGTAAAGCTCTGAGAGTACTTCTACAGTGACCTGGGTTTGTCCAAAATCCACATGTGCAGTTCACTGCAAAGACGCTCCTCTCACAAAGGTGTAAATTAGTGTTGCCAACCTTTCACGTTATTTTTTACTGACAAATACCTAGAAATTTACTGACAAAGGTTTTTTTTTACTGACAAAATTTCCTGTGCTGCGCGTAGCGCAGGGCGCCAAAAAGTGGGCGTAGACATGCACCGGAATGCGGGCGTGGTCATGGGTGGGGCCAAATATACATGACTTTAGTAGTGCTGTAAAAGGTTTGCCGGGGAAGTTTGAGCTCTGCCATAGTGTCCCTCCCCCCCCCCCAAAAAAAAAATACATGTAATCTTACAGCATTTCACAAAAAAATCCAAAATACAAATAATATGGCAGTGGTTCCCCCAAAATAGATGTAATCTGGCAGCAGCGATTCCCCCAACATACACATACACATAATCTGGCAGCAGTTCCCCAAAATACACTTAATCTGACAGCAGTGGTTCCCCAAAAATAGGTAGCCAGGTCTATAGGTGTCCCCAGAATAGGTGGCCAGCGGTATAGATGTCCCCAGAACAGGTAGCCAGGGGTAGAGATGTCCCCAGAACAAGTAGCCAGGGGCAGAGATGTCCCCAGAACAGGTAGCCAGGGGCAGAGATGTCCCCAGAACAGGGGGCCAGGGGTAGAGATGTCCCCAGAACAGGTAGCCAGGAGCAGAGATGTCCCCAGAACAGGTAGCCAGGAGCAGAGATGTCCCCAGAACAGGGGGCCAGGGGTAGAGATGTCCCCAGAACAGGTAGCCAGGAGCAGAGATGTCCCCAGAACAGGGGGCCAGGGGTAGAGATGTCCCCAGAACAGGTAGCCAGGAGCAGAGATGTCCCCAGAACAGGTAGCCAGGAGCAGAGATGTCCCCAGAACAGGTAGCCAGGGGTAGAAATGTCCCCAGAACAGATAGCCAGGTGTCCCTCCAGCAGGAGGGGAGCAGCACAGAGAAGAGGGAGCGATTATGGGCACAGCGGTGGGGAAGGGGGGACGTCCCCCCCCCCTTCCCTCACCTTAGGGCTTCCCCTCCCTCGCTCCCCCCTCCAGGTACACGTTAAACTTCAGATCCCTCTCATATGTCTCTTACTGCCCAGAACTCCATTCTGAGCACAAGTGAAAATCTGCATAGAGTACAGTGATGTAATCAGCCTTTACAGGCTGTGTGGCAGTTAATGGAAAGTTTGCATTTTAGGGAACCATTGCCGCACAGCCTGAATAGACTGATCACATCACTGTGCTCTATGCGGAACATGAAAAGCCCTGCACAGTGCCCATTCATGCAGCACATGACCAGGGCAGACATCCGATGCCTCCTGCACTCGTCTCCAGCAGCAGCCCCCTTTAACTTTTTTTTTTTTATTATCAGTGTATCCTCACCACTTTCTGATGTCCGTCTCCCTGCTCCCTGGCTCCTGGAGGCTGGGGAGGCTGCTTGGTACCCTCTCCAGCCAGCACCACTGTCAGAGGACTTGGGACTCGAGACTTACAGTGTGGCGGCCTCCGTCCACTTCAGTCTCCTCGCTGCAAGTGCGGGGGGGGGGGGGGTGGCAAAAAAGGGGAGGAGATCAGGCAAACGGCGGGGAAAGTGTATAACGCGGCAAGCCAGTGGCTGATTGGCTGGCTGCCCAGTCACTCACCAGTGCCAAACATTAGGTATTGCAGGAGGGGCGGGGCTGCGCATGCGCATCTTTGAAATCAATATTTTTCACGGACGCGGCCAATTTAATCACGGATTTCACGGACAGTGAAAACAAGGTCTAAATTTACGGACTGCCCGTGAATTTACGGGCGGTTGGCAACACTGGTGTAAATGGAGAGGTTTTAATTTGATACGCTTCAAGCACTGCTATAGGATGATCCCTTCAGACTCTGCAATGCATGTGGTTGCTGTGGAAGATGTAACAAACCAAGATCACTTCCACAGCCTTAAAGGAGGCGTTCAGGAGGAAGAGGGATTTATATTCTAGCACCAACATTGTCTCTCCTATGGGGAGTGTAAAGACCCACTGGAAAGCCATAACCAATCAGTATTAAATGACAACTGAAGCAAGAGGGATATGGAGGCTACCATATTTATTTCCTTCTAAGCAATACCAGTTGCCTGGCTATGCTAATGATCCTCTGCTTCTAATACCTTTTAACTGTAGCCCCTGAACAAGCATGCAGCAGATCCGGTGTTTCAGACATTGTCAGATCTGACAAGGATTAGCTGCATGCTTGTTTCTGGTGTTATTCAGACACTACTGTCGCCGAATAGATTAGCAGGGCTGCCAGGCAATTGTTTAAAAGGAAATAAATATGGCAACCTCCATATCCCTCTCTCTTCAAAATCCCATTTTGTAGATAATGTATAAAAAAAAACCAAAAACTTGCATGCATGTTTTATGAACTTATGTAAACTTTACTTTTCATGAATGCCTTAATGTGAAGCTGAGGTGAGGAAACTGGCTTCAGGTTGAATAAACACCTACGTAGAGAGAAGGCTCCATATCCCACAGAGACCTCCTGGTCCGTGCTCCGTGCCCTCGTTCCACTGCGGTCCCCTATTGAAATGATGCACTTTCTGTACTACTCGGCAGGCTTCAGAAGTACTCACACCCCGACTGCGTCCAAAGATGGGCGCATCCCTACTGCACATGAGTGAGGCAGAATTGAGGGGCCGAATACCTCTGAAGCCTGCACATCAGTAACTTCAATGGGGACACCGATGACAACGGGACAGAGCGAGGAGCGGGAAGGCTCTAACTGTTCTACACAGCTACAGCCAGAGCCGGATTAAGGCTAAATGGGGCCCTAAGCAAAGTAACTGATTTGGGCCCCCCATCATGTCGTAATAGAATCAGAAGATGCAGCTGCACAGCAACATGCCACACACACCGGGGCAGCCGAGCTACTGGTTGCTATGGGCAACAGCCCGCTTTCCTCTGTGGGTGCACAATGCAGGGAATAGCAGCGGCAAAATGCAGAGTGAGAGATGAATGGCTGGGACATTTGCACTCAGGGGCTGGGGCACCCCTGTGAAAAGGGCGCCAGATATCACAGCAGCATCACTTTCCCCCTGCATCTCCAGCCTGGCAATAGCAGAAAGCTCTGGACACCGCCAACCCGGAAGCCATTCCCCAGACAGAATTACATAACCACCCCCACCACCGAACAACCGATTTCCTCCCAAACTACACAGCCACCATGCAGCCTCAATCCCAGTGAATACGATAGTCCAGCAGAGAAGGCAGCCGCAGCGGGGGAGAATGACAGCACTAGATGACTCACATTCACCTATTGCGATCCAAGCAATAGAGGTCCCGTCATCCGGAGCCCATCTGTCTCCTCTAGAGTGCTGACGCTCTGTTACTACTACTATTACTACTTCCTACCTGATCTGAGAATCAGGAAGTTCAGAGCGAGCGGCTGCACTGTAGAAGAGACAGATGGGTTTCAGATGACGGGATCTCTATCGCTTGGATTATGGATAGGTGAGTGAGCGTTTGCCATCTGCTGCTATCATTCTTGCTGCAGCTGTGGTTCTCTGTGGGAAGGGAGGGCAGAGTGGGCAGCGGCAGAGCGCACAGTAGCAGGAGGGGGACCTAGGAGGAGAGCCTGGCTCTGAAGACACTCAGCAGCGCACGGCATCATTTGACAAGACAAGACAAATAACATTTATATCTCGCTTTTCTCCTGGCGGACTCAAAGCACCAGAGCTGCAGCCACTAGGACTTGCCCTATAGGCAGTAGCAGTGTTAGAGAGACTTGCCTAAGGTCTCCTACTGAATAGGTGCTGGCTTACTGAACAGGCAGAGCCAAGATTCGAACCCTGGTCTCCTGTGTCAGAGGCAGAGCCCTTAAAGGGACTCCTAACAGTGCCTGTGGGTATGCCTTTAAGCATACCCACAACTAATTAATTACATCCTCACACCTACCAGCATGATGTTTGTAATTATATCCCCCTGGGTTCCTTATATTTCATTGCATTGTGCTGAATCAAGCTGCCGACTTTGGAGAACAGTCGTCCTGCGGCCGCGATTTCGATCGCGAAAATAGCGAAAACTAAAAGGCGTTTATATATCATTGGAAAGAGGAGAAAGAGAGCTTTAAAATGATATGCATCTTTCCATAGTTACTGCACTGCCCAGAGTCCCTTTAACCATTATACCATCCAGCCACCGCTGACAGGATGGCGAGGGCTGGTTTATGTGCTGATGGGGCCCCTTTGACTCTGAATGGGGCCCCAAGCGACTGCTTTTGTTGCCTGGTTGGTAATCCGGCCCTGGCTACAGCTACAGGTTCACTTTAATTTCAATATTTACCTTTTTATTACTTCATCATAGTCACGCCTTTACTAGCATAATACTGCACTGTTTAATACGTAACACCCGTACACTTCTGGTGTGCCAATCTTTTCAGATTGCAGTCTATTCCTCCTTGGATATAGACCAGACAATATAAGACTGGTTAAAAAAATAAGGACCACACACACACACAATGTTCAAAGTAAAGAGAAGATCCAACAAAAATACACTTATTTATGCAATGCGCATATTTTTCTCTATAGTGCTTGAAATGCAAAATAGATTTGGAATTTAAAAACACCATCTGTCACTCCAGGTTTCTTCTTCTTTAGCAAATAACAGCAAGCAAGAAGAAAGTTTCAGCCATCACAGTGCTGTCACTTTGCTGAAAGCTCAGCACAGTATTACCACAGGAGAAGGCAGCAGAGGACTCTCTGAGGGAACAGTGGCTGGAACAATTACCGGTACAGCAGCAAAAGGAAATGTTTCTGTAACTTGTTACCCAAGAGAATGACATAGCTTGGAAAACAAGATATCGTACAAAATAGAACTTTTAATAGGCAGAAACGTTTCCATAATACTAGCTTTTAGGGAACTAGTTTTTCCCTGGAAGAAGGGACCTCGCTCCATGAAAGCTTGCGTTAATAAACTTTTTTCAATTTAACATAAAGCCATAAGTTGTAGAATATCTTTTTTTTTTTTTTTTTACTACTTACATAGACTACATTAGAAAATGAATGAATATAGACTGAATAAGGTCCATGGAAGAACCTTGCAGTAGCTGCAATAATCTGTGCGCACATTACTAGCAGGAGGCACAGCTCACTGCCTAATACAATTTTAGCTTGAGAAGGTCTGACCTCCCTCTTCAAGTAATACAGAGGACTGCAAGCAACAGACTTTTATGCACAAAAACTACATACTGCAATCAAGCTTGCTGTGCTGTTAAAGCGGACTCAAACCAAACATTTTTTTTAATTCAAAATATTTAGTTGCACCACTCTGACACATACAAAGATAAATAAACACTCCTTCAAGCCTATGAGCATTTCAGTGCATGCTGTTCACCCTCCTCTTTGCATAACTAGGGCTATACAGGTGGCAGCCATTAGCAATTCCTCCTTTGCTGGACACCATCTACTCCACCAGACTGCCGGATTTTTTGCCGGCAATATGAAAGGAAGGGAGGGGTTTCTCCAATAAATGTAAAATATTTTATATTTGTCATCATGCAGCTGAAAAAAGGCTGCTATTTATTATTATAATTTAGAAAATAGATTTTATTTCTGAAATCTTGTATTTTTAGTTTGGGTCCACTTTAAAGACAGGGGTCCTGGGGAAGAACCAAGACTTCAGAATAAAGTCTTAAAACAACCTTTGAGTTTTATGGGCTCTTAACTTTTACACACTGGGTCAATGCATTTCGGGTCTCTACAGACCCCCATACACATCATGATTCTTTTATTGCTCAAAATATGTAAAAGATATTGCACCATAAACCCTTGTTCCCATGACCAGGCACCACACCTGGCACCGGTATTTACTCAAAGAGCTGTTGTGCTCATGAGGACGGACCACTTGAAAGAGAGCAACTATGGCACTGGCTATTTCATCCTGAGCTCTCCCATTTACAGAGCTTACATACAGAAATTAGGATCAGGCAGCACAGCACCTATAAATGAATACAGTGGTTTTCACACTACAATAGCAGAATTTTAATGTAGCAATTCCTTCTAATAGCAGACTAATAATGAATCTCATTCTGGCCCGATTGAAAGCTGTACTGGCCTTATCTGTGAATTGAGGTACCCATTAAAGCTAAATTGCAGTTCTGTGAATGGAGGGGGTACCATCAAAGCTGAACTGCAGTTCTGTGAATATCTATCAAAGCTGAACTGCAGTTCTGTGAATGGAGGTACCCATCAAAGCTGAACTGCAGCTCTGTGAATATCCATCAAAGCTGAACTGCAGTTCTGTGAATTGAGGTACCCATCAAAGTTGAACTGCAGTTCTGTGAATATCCATCAAAGCTGAACTGCAGTTCTGTGAATTGAGGTACCCATCAAAGTTGAACTGCAGTTCTGTGAATATCCATCAAAGCTGAACTGCAGTTCTGTGAATGGAGGTACCCATCAAAGCTGAACTGCAGTTCTGTGAATGGAGGTACCCATCAAAGCTAAACTGCAGTTCTGTAAATGGAGGTACCCATCCAAGCTGAACTGCAGTTCTGTGAATGGAGGTGCCCATCAAAGCTGAACTGCAGTTCTGGGAATATCCATCAAAGCTGAACTGCAGTTCTGTGAATGGAGGTACCCATCAAAGCTGAACTGCAGTTCTGTGAATGGAGGTACCCATCAAAGCTAAACTGCAGTTCTGTGAATGGAGGTACCCATCCAAGCTGAACTGCAGTTCTGTGAATGGAGGTGCCCATCAAAGCTGAACTGCAGTTCTGGGAATATCCATCAAAGCTGAACTGCAGTTCTGTGAATGGAGGTACCCATCAAAGCTGAACTGCAGTTCTGTGAATGGAGGTACCCATTCAAGCTGAACTGCAGGCATGAAGTGTTCTGCATCAAACTAGTATTGGCAGGAACAAGTGTGATGCTAAAGTTAGGCTACAGTGTCATGTAGTATGCACCGATTGTGTTCAATGTGAATGAGCCCCAACTTCTCCAGAGCCAAAGACAAGGTCTGGTCAGCTTTACCTTCTGGAGCAGTCATGTGACAACATAATAAGACTCCAAAAACAGGCATTTAATGTTTAATGATCGGCAATAAGGTGATAATATGAGGCTGGCTAACCAGATAACCCAAGGTGGATTTCCTTGTAACTAGTTTCAGGTGTTTTTCTCCTGAGACATATGAGAATATATATTCTCATAAAGATCTTTGTTCACCTTTTTAAATCAATTCAATTCAAATGCAAACACACCAGCCTCTTTTTTATAGTGTTGAGGTTATTCGTTTTCCAGGTTGTTCTAAAAGCATTCCCCTGGTCATACTAGTCACTGTAATTACCCTTTCAATGCAGTTTACCTTTGCCTAGTAATTTGCTATGAAGTTTACTCAAAACCAAATCTCTGCTATTAAAATTACAGTTTATTATGTACTGAATTTAAATAGACTTTGTTAACAAGGGTAGCTTACTCAAGGCTGATCCCAAACATTCTTCTATTTTTAAAGACATCACTATTATCCCCAAAGCTATCTATCTATCGGCTAGAGATAATTTTAAAAAGATATAAAATTACAAGTCTTACTGCAACTGAATGCTCAATCCAAAGAGACACCACAAATCGCCTTTAAAGTGGTCCTGAACTCAGAACTTCCTCTCTGTTCTAAAAGATAAGCAACATCATTATAGTTTTTAAAGAAAAACATTTCTTTGTTACAGCTGATGGCAGAGGAGATTCTTGATTTGACACAGCTGAAGAGATCAGGTTACAGTGGTGATTAGTCACAGATGACTGGGAAATAGACAGGCTAAACTCTCTAAATACATACAGGGTGCATTTCTGTTACGTTTTTTTTCTGTCTTGTGGATGAGTTCAGGTCCACTTTAAAGTGGTTTTATACTCCCATATATACTATTATATATGTTACGTCATATCCTGGAGCCCATTTTACTAAACGATAAGATGAACATCATTTATATCTACTGGGGGGTGGAGGTGCCCAAAAATAGGCAATGTAATAAAACAAAAATAATAATAATGTGGAGGGAGTTGTCTTTACCACTCCGGATGGAAGAACCCAAACCACAGGGTAAATGTAAAAAGATTAAATTATTTATTCAGCACGATTAAAAGAATGGACGCCAGAAATGTGACCATATTTTGAAGGCACTTGTATGGACCTGAAGAAGCGGGCTGAGACCCGTGAAACACGTTGTACTTTTAAACATGCTGAATAAATAATTTAATCTGTTTACATTTACCCTGTGGTTTGGGTTCTTCCATCTGGAGTGGTAAAGACACCTCCCTCCACCTTATTATTATTTTTGTTTCATTACATTACCTATTTTTGGGCGCCTCCACCCCCCAGTACTATAATATTACATCTCCTTTGGAAGTGTTCACCTTATGGGTGTGGTGTTCTCTACAACCAAGAAGGACCAACCAGGAGTGCAACCATCCAGATCTGGTAGGACCTGGAATACCGAGCGGGGACAGTTATTTCCCTGTTGGTGATATACAGTGGTTTCAGGGTCTGCACCTTTGTGAGTATAAATACTCTCATACTACAATCTAACATCTTATACCCCACAATGCTGCACCACTTGGCTCCTGGTCTCTCCTTGTCATACAGGTGACCATGGTATCCCCACAGTGACTACCTTTTCTACTAGAACTGTGAAACGATCCACAGTTCTATCTGGCACCCTTTTTAACAGGAGCCAATATTATATGAATACAAACAGCTATGCCTTATAGAATCAAATCAAGGTAATACAGTGTATGAAATAACTCAGAACATCACATTTAGGGCACAGAAATAAGAGGAAGGATAGATGTTTGTGAGGCTTGCCTGTTTCCAGGGCAGCCATGTGTTGTCAAATTTGGCAACAGTACCACGGTGTTCATAAATTAATCTGCGATATGGCAAAATAGAATTACCATTACGCACCCAGTCTGAGCAAGTGGGGACTGTAGGCCGTATTCTGAACTTTCTCAGAGTTTCCCTTGCTAGGTGAAGGGTTATTATGTATGAGGGAAATTATATAAACACATTCTCGGATTACAGTGCACAGGAGTACCCATAACATCATGAACAAATGTATTGATGGGCTGGAGGGCATTCCCAAATTAGGTGAAAGTGCCTGGTGCAGTAAGACATTTAGGACATATTGGAGAAACTTCAGGACGATATTTAGATAAGAAGATTGGAGTTTAAAAAGATATGTGAACAATATACAGATACATTTATCTCACAGTTACATACGAGAACATTTGAAAACTATTTTGCACATTCTCTGTGTGTAAAAACGTATAAAATTTCACTGCAGAGAGTAGTTCAAGATAACTTATCTCTGTCTCATCGGCAAAGGCAGAAGGCATTCTCTGTATTGATTCTGCTCCCTCTCTCTGCTTAACAGACACATCGCCTTGTCAACAGCTGAGTCACTTAAGCTGAAAAGGAGGGGGCAGAGTAAAGGCACATGCCTCAGAGAGTTTCAGAAAGCAATGATCACATTTGACATTAGCCAGAGATAAGCTTCTTGAACTGCTCTCTGCAGTGAAAGTATACATTTTTATACACAGAGAATGTGTGGGATTACTTTCAAATGTTCTTTAATGTAACTAAGAGTATTTACTGAAATTTTTGTTTTGTGGGTATAATCCCACATTAGTAAATTAAATAGACACATCTCACTTACATCATCCTGAATATCCAGTTCACACCCAGCTTTTATCAGGATTTGTACCACATTAAGATGTCCTTTGTGGGCTGCAAGATGTAAAGGAGTCCGCCCATGCTGTAGAGAACAAAAACACAAGTACTCAGTTTTAGTAGTGTGATTACATGGAAAAGCAGACGTATGCTACAAAATAGATGACTTTAGGGCTGGTTCAGACGGACGTTTGGAGGCGTTGCGTTTGCTGGCGTCGCGTTCAGCAGCGTTTGTGTGCGTTTGGATGCGGTCGCGTTTTTTCTTCCCCTAGGGGGACATTAGCCGTCGCGGTTAACCTCCCCTGGAAGCTACATGTAGCTTCCAGGGGCTCCTTGAACGCCAGGGAAAATCAGGACCCAAACGCCGTGTTTGTGTAAACGCGCTTGAAAGCTTGGTACAAACGCTCCCATTCACTTGAATGGGAGCGTTTAACACCAAGCCCTGAACGCTGGCTGTAAACGCTCTGCAAACGTCCGTCTGAACCAGCCCTTAACCTCTGGTACAAATGCCTTGTAATGACCTAGGGGCAGGGCTTGATTTAATTAGTGCATAGGGTATTTCATTACCTAATGTGAAATAGCTTACTTACTTAAAGAACCTAGTCATAAGTTTCTACACTAGCCATTTCTATCAGCAGAAAGTTACAGAGCTGCAGGCCTTGTCCTAAGACATCTGTCTGTGCTTTGCATCCTTGCAGTTTCAACAGCATAACAGCATAACAATGCCAGCCAAGTGCATGGGGAAAACACAGAATATGTTGCCAATTCCTTCAGGTCATGAGAGGAAAACTAAAAGAAGACCTCTCTATAACAAATAGGGTCTCGTCAAATTCCCTTTTTATCCAATTTATCTCCTAGGTGCTAATTTATATCATATCAATAACATGCATTTTAATCCACCAGCAAGGAAAAAAATACTCTATTTTGACAGTACTTTTTGGTATTTTTTCAGTTGCAGAACGCTGAAAAGTTATCTCCTAGGAGAAACTTGGGAGAAAAAGGGAACTGGCTTGGGCCTATAGTGCATCAATGAAGATGAGCCTTGAATCCAATTAAGAGTTTAAAAAAATGTAGTAATAAATGCACTGATGAGGATCAACCAATCTGAAACAGTCTGTATGCTTGAATTAGTTTGGCTCTATAATATTAACAAGCTGACACATCATTACATCATTGCATTCCAACGGTTCTGGAGCTGTGTTTAGCTATCGGGTACAAACAACAAAGGGATGATTTACATATTCACCAGTGATGCACTGTAAGCATCCTATAAATTAATGTACACCAAAACTACCAAAGGTGACACAACCCTTGATAGCTTGTCTCTGTTTATGGTCAACGCAGCAGACATGGTGCATTCTTTCATTTCTTTAAAGTTGTATGGGAGAAGAAGAAAAACACTGCATGTTATGATTACTGAGGATCTGTATACCTACACTTCCATAATGTTTTTAACTGAAAGACCAAATCCACACCATGGCAGATTTTCATCGATAAACCTGTTGACAGAATTGCAGAGCTTTTTCTAATGTATTTTATTTCCCAGGCATGCCAAATAGAGTTGGGCCGAACCTCCGATTTTAGGTTTGCGAACCTGGTTCGCGAACTTCCGCGGAAGGTTCGGTTCGCGTTAAAGTTCGCGAACCGCAATAGACTTCAATGGGGATGCGAACTTTGAAAAAAAAAATAATTATGCTGGCCACAAAAGTGATGGAAAAGATGTTTCAAGGGGTCTAACACCTGGAGGGGGGCATGGCGGAGTGGGATACATGCCAAAAGTCCCCGGGAAAAATCTGGATTTGACGCAAAGCAGCGTTTTAAGGGCAGAAATCACATTGAATGCTAAATGACAGGCCTAAAGTGCTTTAAAACATCTTGCATGTGTATACATCAATCAGGTAGTGTAATTAAGGTACTGCTTCACACTGACACACCAAACTCACCGTGTAACGGAGCGCAAACAGCTGTTTGTGTAGTGACGGCCGTGCTGGACTGGTGCGCACCATGGCGAGAGTGCAGGTTTTGGTGGCTTTACAGCCCATATGGTCGCCTGGCTGATGTAGCTGAATGACAGAACAGTGACTATCCAGCTGATCAAATTTGGTCTGACCACCAGGTGGCGGGTTCACTGAACAGAACAGGTATGCAGTGGCGGGGTCACTAAACAGGTATACAGTGGCGGGTCCACTGAACAGAACAGGTATGAAGTGGCGGGTTCACTGAACACAACAGGTATGCAGTGGTGGGTTCACTGAACAGGTATGCAGTGGTGGGTTCACAGAACAGGTATGCAGTGGTGGGTTCACAGCACAGGTATGCAGTGGTGGGTTCACAGCACAGGTATGCAGTGGTGGGTTCACTGAACAGGTATACAGTGGCGGGTCCACTGAACATAACAGGTATGCAGTGGCGGGTTCACTGAACAGAACAGGTATACAGTGGTGGGTTCACAGAACAGGTATGCAGTGGCAGGTTCACTGAACAGGTATGCAGTGGTGGGTTCACAGCACAGGTATGCAGTGGTGGGTTCACTGAACAGGTATGCAGTGGTGGGTTCACAGCACAGGTATGCAGTGGTGGGTTCACAGAACAGGTATGCAGTGGTGGGTTCACAGCACAGGTATGCAGTGGTGGGTTCACAGCACAGGTATGCAGTGGTGGGTTCACAGCACAGGTATGCAGTGGTGGGTTCACAGCACAGGTATGCAGTGGTGGGTTCACAGCACAGGTATGCAGTGGTGGGTTCACAGCACAGGTATGCAGCCAGACAGGAACAAGTTAAGCCTAACTAATCTTTCCCTGAGAGACAGTCTGCAGCAGCTCGCCCTACTCTCACTAACGCAGGCAGCACACGAGTGACCGTAATGGCCGCCGCTGCCTGCCTTATATAAGGGGGGGTGGGGCTCCAGGGGCTAGTGTAGCCTAATTGGCTACACTGGGCCTGCTGACTGTGATGTAGAGGGTCAAAGTTGACCCTCCATGTGCATTATGGGGCGAACCAAACTTCCGCAAAGGTTCGCCTGCGGGACGCGAACGCGAACCACTGAAGTTCGCATGGAACCGTTCGCAGGCGAACCGTTCGGCCCAACTCTAATGCCAAACTGTGAAACTGGCCCCTCCACACAAATACTCTGTACACTGGATGGCAACCCAGCCCATTACCTAGATGGCCTTGCCCAGAAACGGCTATGCAAAAGGCAGTCAGAAACATTATAAGGAAAAGGAATTTGTCTGCTAGTCAGAGCATGTAGAATATATGTACTACATATAATATAATATAGAACTCAAAAGGTGGCCAAACAGTGCTTTAAATAACTGATTTAATGTTTGCATACAGATTCAGCTTACTGTACATCTGGAAACTCTGGCTGCAGATAGAGATTGAAAGGTTTTTTATTAGTATTAAACTCCAAAATACTTATACAAACAAACAAACACAGAACATTTATATCGCGCTTTTCTCCTGGCGGACTCAAAGTGCCAGAGCTGCAGCCACTAGGAAGCGCTCTATAGGCAGTAGCAGTGTTAGGGAGACTTGCCCAAGGTCTCCTACTGAATAGGTGCAGGCTTACTGAACAGGCAGAGCCGAGATTCGAACCCAGGTCTCCTGTGCCAGAGGCAGAGCCCTTAACCATTACACCATCCAGCCAGAGTCAATTTTATAAATGACATGGATGCAGTATGTGTTTATAATATCCACCCATGTTCACATGAACAGCACCACAAAGGATAATGAAACTATCACACACATAAATTATATGTCATAGTCAGTTTGTGACCCTGGCCCAGTGCTGTGTGTTGTTCACAAAGAACACCATAAAGACAAGTCACTAGAAAGAGGATTAGCATAAATCACTGAAAACGGTTACCATACATTTACTATTGGGCATATTAGGTTACCTTTAATATTTTCCTTCCCCTTCTGATGTCAAGAAGTGATGACTGACAGGAATGCAAAATGCCATCTCAAAGAAAATATATAACATAAAGCAGCAGGTAGAATGCACACATCTTCAGTGTGCTTAGCTATGTGTAGATGTAAATCATTGTTCAGCCACAACAAACACAATTTTCAAAGGATTTTACAACAATGACACCTAACTTCTTTCATATCAATCTGATCTAAAGATGACCTTTTGCTAAGCCGCCTTCTAATAGTTGACATAACCGCAGCAAGGTGCATTTCCTGTTCCCAACACCTGGAAAATATCCAGGCCCAGGTTTCAGATAACCCAATTACAATGTGGTCTGTACAGTCTCTAGGCAACAAAAGAAAGGTAGACTGTTAAATGACTCCAGGCCATGAGCAGTTTATCATTTAGATATGCGCTCAGACAGGTTTCTCAATAGGAGACTTAAAACACATCAGTATTAAAATAGCTCCATTTAAGATACACATCATAGCTAGCTATCAAAGTGAAACCACACAAAAGTGGCGCTAAACTAAACCAACATGTGTGTAGCACTGCGCTCGCGATGATAACAAGATCAAACAGCTGTATGTAAAACACACTGCAGTCCTAAAAAGATCGATTTGGAAAATACATTTCATGAGACAGTTACATAAATGCAAAATAATTTTCAATAGAGTGGGGCTGAACACAGCAACAACATGTTTTACTAGTTTCAACAAACATACAGTGGCTCACAAAAGTGAGTACACCTCTCACATTTTTGTACATATTTTGAAATCATATCTCTAACATCCACCAGTTTCATCATGGAGGAGTGGAAGAGGATTCCAATGAGCTCTAGTGAACTCCATGCCCAAGAGAGTTAAAGGGGTTCTCCGGTGTCTTTTAAAAAGCAAAAACTGACACTTGCCTGGGGCTCCTATCAGCCCCCTGCAGCATTAATGTCCCGCACCGTCCTCCTCCAATCACTCGTTACATGCCGCCGGCACCGGAGTAATTATTCGTCTAACTAGACAAATAGAACTGCGGCTGCGTTTCTATTCGTCTAGTTATACCAGTGATCTGCAAACTTGTCTCTCCAGCTGTTCAGAAAATACAAGTCCCACAATGCATTTGCCTTTATGAATCATGACTGTTGCTGTCAGACTCCTGCAATGCTTTGTGGGACTTGTAGTTCCTTAACAGCTGTAGAGCCAAGTTTGCAGATCACAGAGTTAGACGAATAATTACACCAGTGGTGGCGGCAGGGAACGAGTGATCGGAGGAAGACGGCGCAGGGACATTAGGGCCCCAGGTACGTGTCAGTTTTTGCTTTTTAAAAGACCTGGAGAACCCCTTTAAGGCAGTGCTGGTAAATAATGGTGGGCACACAAAATATTGACGCTTTGAGCAGAATGCTGACATTCATCACTGAGGGGTGTACTAACTTTTGTTGCCAGTGGTTTAGACATTGATGGCTGTGTGTTGAATTATTTTGATGGGACAGCAAATGTACACTGTCATAAAGCTGTACACTGACTACTTTACATTGTATCAAAGTGATATACCTTCACTTCAGTCTTGTCCCATGAAAATATATAATTAGAGATTTACAAAAATGTAAGAAGTGTACTCAGTTTTGTGAGACTCTGTATATCTTTCTGGGTGAGGAAACAGACAACCAATCTCTTCCAATATGTGGTGTCTCATGTATAAAGTCTCACTCTACAACCAGATTGGCTAGACTTCTCACCTTTTTAGCTGTCATCAAAGACTAAGGCCCCAGTACAGAGATGACACCTTTGGGGCAACCTGTAGGATCTCCAAATGTCTTGTTAGCAAAGGTCAGAGTGGCCGGCTGTACTGACCATTCTCTTCAGAACTCTGTTCTATCCAGATTCCAGTCACTGTTTTATTTAGCTGCGGTTTAAAATAATCCTTTGCTCAAAATTCACTATACATTGATCTAATCACTGTCTAAAGTTTTCTGGTCACTATAATTTCTCTTAGCTCAGACAAACAGAGTGTGAAACGCAAATTATGGTTCTTGTATGGAAACTTGCTGGGTGAAACAGCATATTCTCCAACAATTTTCCTAAATGCACAGGACAGTCGTATCTCTTTAGGTTTTCCAAATGAGCAAATCTAAGTATACGGTACAAACTATTCATAATTAAATATGTGGGTGAGATCAATATTACTATTTTTTTATGATCTGGAACAAATGATTGAAGAATTTGTGTGTCACCTCTCCTGACCAGAAGAATGACATGTATACCACAACCCCCCCCCCCCCCAAAAAAAAAACTGCAGGGCAGCGTGTGCCCCGAACCCGCAATGACTGTATACTTCCTGCCTTTACCACAAACATAAATGTAGGCATATATATATGGGAGCACACGAAGACCCCATTGATACATCCCTAGTCTGGATATAGAACTACTTCTCAAAATAAAGAAACTCCACATCAGCCCCTCCTTGGACAAAAAAAGAATTCAATAGCAACAAGCCCAATAGCATTTGGGAATGATGTGCATAAGGATTCAGCATCAACGCTGACAAGCATGTCAGCATTGTGGATATAGAATCTCTAAAGGGATCACAACACAACACAACACAGGAGTTAAGCTTATGAGGGAAGTGAGGCCCCTAAGCCTTTCAGATTTTCATTAATGAATTTTCTAACATTTTCAAATGGGCCATTAACAGCTGCCATGGTTATGAGATCTGGTGAATACATTTTATTTTTATGTAAATACTGGAATAAGCTAGTTGTCAGTGCTAATAAAGGCCCATTATTTGCTATCAGTGGCTCCCTGACAGAAACCTCCCTTAAGGGAAGAGTTCATTGTGTTTAGCATGGTGGGAAAGTGGTTACTGATAATCTTTCTATAAGTTTATTCATCATGCAGAGGTTTATGTATTTCTGGTAAATGATCCCATAGAACCTACTACATTTTCCTTTAATTCTTGAAGTTCTTTTAATGCTACTCGTTTTTATCATGTTAGATTAGCCTCCAATTAATTTTTTTTTATACCCTACAACTAGGTACATAAATACTATAGTGTTTTTACTATAACACAACAGTGGCATCAATTCAGATTTTTTGAGAGTGATATTCATTCCAGATTAATAGTTCTATCTGGTTCCTCATATTTACCTTAATCACGGAGTTTCCCAGGTGGCCAAACACTAACTTTTCTCTGAGTCCCAGTGATCCAAATTTGTGTTGCTGGGGTTCACAGTTATTCCTGTACCTCAACCATGGTAATATTCGCCTTACGAAAATATTTTTGATGCTTACATGCCTAATGTATCTACAGGTTCATACAAAGGAAGACACAATTCTCCCATGGCCAACGATACAATTGTAAGAAAATTGTGTTACAGGTGCTCTTCTGTGGGATCAGACCAGGCAGTCAGCATGCATGAAAAAAGGACATGGGGAAATCTGGGCACAAGGTGGAGTTGAAAAATGGCTCAACAAGCTGTGGCTAATTTCACGGCGACGTCAACTACTATTCCCCCTCCCAAGCGCTGTACGGTGGGGGCAAGATACAATTCGGCTTTCAGCTATTGCTGGTGGCCGAATTGCGCCCCTTTTATTCCAATTTGGGCTTAGTCTTCGGCCAGCGCCCAAATTACTCACTATGCACCCCTATAACCGTAATTCAAATTAAAGCCTACGGTAGTGCCGAGTGGTACCCCTTTTACCTGATTCGAGACAGGCTAGCCTACACTGCTTACACGCAACAAAGAGCTTTGGGTGCTCAAGAACCCAACACCAGTTCATATGTTGTCTTTCCTATAACCACTTTCGGTAGGTACGAACCACTGCATACCAGAAAATCCCCAAAGACCTGAACATAAGGTGTGGCTATCACAATTTGGCTCTTGCTAATGTTACTTCAATTTTTATCCTTGGTTATTTCTTCTAACACCTTCAAGAACTGTTCACTTGCTGCCTAATAGACAGGGTTACCAAGAGAACCAGTAAAAGTGTAAAAACTTTGGACCCTGCTAGGGTTCCTAATCATGGTGTATGCTATGTGCTTTTAGGGTATGCACCCAGTCACTATAAAGGGGTTATGTGATTGCAGGAGTTCATCAAACAGAGCTACATAGATCCTTAACCCGTTTTTTATGAACCAAAAAGAGCATTTGTAAAATGGTAATGGATGAAAAGATAACTTATTAACTGAAGTAACTGAATCAGAGCATAAATCTATTGTGAACATCTGCTAACTTTGTTTTGCTGTAACCTGATTGGGCAACACTATCCCTTCCTCACTACTCAACTGTGACACATTTCCAGAAATCTAAAACTGGAAAGGTTGGATTTAATGATTTTGAAAACTGCTGCTTGATGTAAATCTAATGATTTATATGTTGGTAATTAACTTAGAATGCAGAGAAGTTCATAGGATTCTAAATGCATATAACTACAGCATAGAAAACTATACAACCTTCATATGCCATGTATGGCTGTGGAAAAACATCATTTACAAACAGCTTCATATAGCTTTCACAATGGCCACATTCAGTAGCGTAATGCAAACAGCATGATCCTATAGTTGTTAATGGAGGCTCTCCAAGGTGAGTGCTGAAGAAATGTTCTACGCTGACATTTATGACACCTTTGAGAGGTATTTCATGGCTCACATTTCCAGGAGCACAGATCTCTATATAACTTAATGCAGTCACAGTCACTAGAGATAAACATGTTCTCTGTTAGCTATGCTGATTTCACAGCATAACTCTGTATTCACACAAATCACACACAAAATGCCATCCATTCAGGACTCGATACAAGTGATGCGCAATACATCAGGAAGAGTCAAATGGCAGATTTCCCCTATTCCATATTTTGCTCAACGCAGCCCCCTTTTTTTTTGCTCTGTGAAATCAATTGCTCACTAAAGTGCAGCTCATTACCAATACTCTGTGAAGAGATGCATTATCGAGTATACATATTAATAAAGAACTTAAATATAGAAAATTAAAGTTTAAACCAAAAACTTAAAATACAGGCGGTCCCCTGCTTACAAGCAGATATCATTCCAGGAGATTGATTGTAAGCTGAAATTGTTTGTAAGTTGAGTCCTGTATTAGACATGTGGATCAATGATATACTTTAGGACAACTCTGGAGTTGGACATATAGTATAAACTATGTTTTTTGGTTGTTTTCAGTGTGCTAAGTGTTTTAAACTACTTTTAACAGCTTATGCAATACTGTAACATTTAACAAACATATGCAATTAAAAAAAACAGTATTGTATATTTTGTACATGAAAACGACTTTTTTTTTATCTTTAACTTAATATGAGTAAAACAGAACTAATCATTTTTCCACCGTCTCTGTCCACCTTTCTGCCTGAAGTAACAATAGTTCCCAAAGCTCGGTGGTTGGGGGCAATATTCGACTCATCTCTCTCTTTTATTCCTCATGTTCACTCCCTAACCAGCTCCTGTCATCTCCAACTCAAAAACATATCTCGCATCCATCCTTTTCTCACTCAAGACACAACTAAAATAATAATACATGCTCTTATAATATCTTGTCTGGACTACTGTAACATACTACTTTGTGGACTACCTTCTAACAGACTGGCCCCGCTCCAGTTGGCTCAGAACTCAGCTGCTTGTCTCATTCATCATTCTCCTCGATCTTTCTCTGCTTCCCCTCTCTGTCAAGCTCTTCACTGGCTGCCAATTAACCAGAGGATCCAATTCAAACTCCTAACCCTAACCTACAAAGCTTTCCACAATCTCTCTCCCTGGTACATATCCTCACTAATATCCAGATACCAACCCAATCGTAATCTCAGATCTGCACATGATCTTCTGTTGTCCTCCTCTAGAATTACCTCCTCACATTCACATTTACAAGATTTTGCACACGCTTCACCCCTTATCTGGAATGCCCTCCCCCAACACATCCGTCACTCCCCAACCTTTGTTACCTTTAAACGCTCTCTAAAAACACACTTGTTCCGACAAGCATATGCTCTACCTTAGGCAACTTCCCTTTGTCCTAAGACCAAATTGCACTCCTACTAGGTATCCTAAAACACAAAGCCTCTATATATTTGTTGTATACAACCCCTTCTCTTGTTGCCCCCTCATTCCCTTTAGATTGTAAGCTCTCAATGGCAGGGCTCTCTCCCCGTTTTGTGTCTTGAAAATTATTATACATTTTATTTATCATGCTACTTTTATCACTGTCATCACCAATCCTGTATTTTGTATTCTGTATTTTGCATCATTTTTGTATTTTGTCACTAATTATGTATCTTGTATATTGGGGTACACTATTATCTGTATTATTATGTACCCCATGTTCGTTTCCTACGTTGTACAGCGCCACGGAATATGTTGGTGCTTTATAAATCAAGAATAATAATAATAATCTCTGAAACATAACTCAAGTCGTTTCTAAGTCGAGGACTGTCTGTATCTTGTATGTACTGAAGCTATCCACACCTTCCCTTTTCTCTCCTGCACTTACTGCCACTCATACACAAGCGGCTCTGTTCTACTGTGCAGGTGTGTCTGTGCAGTGCGGCCACATTGGTACACAGACTGAAGCGTGGCCACTGAGAATAAGAGGTCCCTGGCAGACTTAAAAAGCTTCATCCCTAGGGTTCCCCCTACTGAGGTATTTACCATAACCGTTTGATTTTAAAAGTCACTGGTTTGCTTTTAATCCACCATGTGAGAGACCAGTGGGAGACACGGTATCAATTAGCATTAACAATGTCTTAATGCGTGTACACACGCCTGATTCCTGCAAACGACGGGTCGTCAGACCTGCCCGCGGGGCGGCCGTTCTACCAACAATTTGCCTGTGTGTACAGTCTATCGGCAGGCTGATAAGGCTGGTTTTGACCGATCCGCCGAGCGGATCAGTCAAAACCAGCCTTATTAGTTTGTCGACAGACTGTACACACTGGCAAACTCTCAGCAGAACGACCCGTCGTTTGCAGGAATCAGGCGTGTGTACATGCCTTAAGCCTCAGGAAAATGAAGTGAGGAATGAATAACAGAGATTGCAGCCATTATTTAATTGATTTTTTTTCTCTTACGTGTTCTCCTAGGTGATATTTTCACACCTTATCAATAAAATGCCTTTTAAGCCAACAGGAAGCAAGAAAATACGCTGAATAATCTTGGCAGTATTTTTCACCTCTCTGTGCTACTGTACAGGTGCACCTGTGCAGTCTGGCCATGCCTGTACATGGGCAGGAGTGAGACCCCACCTACATATTCAACAAGCCCTTGTCAATTGTGTTAAGAAGGTCCCAGCGCTGGAACAGCAACTTTTAGGGGATGTAGGAAGCCTCAGGAGTTTCTAGAGGCTTCCCCTCAATTGAAGTATCTAACTTTTTCTCTAAATTTGGCTACATGTACATTTAGTCAAACTCCTAGATCTAGCATCAGACATCATGACAGGGTGGGTTTCTCCTTTTGGAACAGTCTCGCCAAGTCACTCACCAATAAACTTTCTCTCATGTTTTAATGCTCACATTGTTCATGCATGGGCATAGGCAAAAATATCTCAAGCTTGCCATACGAACATGGATATTGATCACCCAAATGGGCCCCACCAGCCAGCCACTGAAGCTGGAGCCACCACTGTGTCCATGTGTTATTGCCTCACCAATACCACGGGCAGCTGCCACCTCCCTGGCTCAGCCTATGTTTTTATAGATCACTTCTCTGCATGGTTCCTTCAGTTCCTTTCCAGGGACATGCCTGCTATTATTATTAGTGACTCTCATATTCCACAGAGATTTACAATTCTACTGCCTTTAGACTTGTTTTTGGTACCCTTGTCCTAACTTCTTGCTTTGACCTTTCCCAGTGGTCCACTACAAACACACACAACAGATATCTTCTGGAACTTGTATTTGTTACTGCTCTGCTCCAATACAAGCTCAATTTCCTTTCTACTGTGTAACTGTTGATCTATGTCAGTACCCCCTGCACAGCACTGCAATCACTTCTTTACGTTTATCAACAACCTTGATTTCTCTGCTACTCTGCAATGATTGACAACTCTGTCATCCTACAATAACCCTGAGAAAGCTACTGTGATGAAGACAAATCCATCCAGATAACCATTTTTTACGTACAAAGCCCTCCATAACTGCCCCCTCCATACATTTCACAAAATTCCAATCAACTTCTGCAAAGACCATAGCGACAAGCTGACAAAGTTTTAGAAATGTTTTTTTTTGTAAGCAGATCTTTTTGTTGCATTTTATACCTACAATTTTTTGATTCAAACAAATCACGTATTTACAAGCTTGCCTTTAATCTGCTCCTATAAACAGTTAAAATGTTTGAAAATGCAAACCTCATCCCTTTAAAAGTGGAATAAAAATACTTTACAAATAAAAAGTGGTTTTCTTGGTAGGAATTCAGTATCTGTAAAAGAACATGCAGTTTCTGGTTACCTTGGTAACTGCTACCTTGGCACCCTTGTTGATAAGCTGCACAACATTATCCACTTGGCCTTTGTATGCAGCTACAAGGAGGCGTTCTGACAGTGCAGCGACCACATCCTGCTGGCTCATGAATTAGAAGAGGGAAGTCCTCTGGACGAGTTCAGGATAATGATGTGCTCATTTACAGGCAATTTTCACCGAGAAGAAGGAGTGCTACATACTTGAGAGTGGAACGCCTAGTGAATGATGCACTTCAGCTTTGGCATCTTGCAGATCTGAAAGAAAAAAAGAAAAAAACATAACTGAGCAAAGCCTTTGAAAAATATTGATCTCCTGTTACATTTTGTTAACTAAAATTATCATAGGCCCTGGCAATAATAAACTCCGGCTCTTTTTTGGTAATCACTTTTTTAACATACAATGTCAGGAGGAGGATGACGCAGGGACAGTTGGGTTTATTATATAGGATTTATATAGCGCCAGCATCTTTCGTGGTGCTGTACAACAGCATACAGGGTATAAGAATAAAAAATAAACAATACAACAGTTAATACAATACAAGAGTAGATAACAACCTGATGCAGTAAACAAATTAACTACATATTTTACACAGGGGTGGGCGTATGTACACTTATTACACAGCACAGCATTGTGAGACAAAAGGGGAAGAGAGCCCTGGCCAAAAGGCCTTACAGTCTAAACGTTTAAGGTATAGGACAGTCAGGGCCAGATTTGTACTCTTTAATGCCCAAGGCCACTGTCAGCAGTTGCCCCTCTTCAGTATAGATATCCAGATACCCCCCACCAGTATAGGTAGCCAGTTGACCCTTCCCTCCAGTATAGGTAGCCAGATGACCCTCCTCCCCACCTCTACCAGTTTAGATAGCTGGATGCCCTTCCCTTCCCTCCAGTATAGGTATCCAGTTGACCCCTCCCCCTGCCCTCTAGTATAAGAAGCCAAATGACCATCT